>NC_045154.1:5609106-5686606 GCF_900700415.2 Clupea harengus | reverse complement strand
ACATACTGAAGTTCTCTGTGCACAAAAGTCCTGGTTGGCCTCCAAACCTCTGCCCCAGCCATACAGCTCCCACACACACACACACACCACACAACACACACACACACACACACACACACACACACACACAGCTGCTGGTCGTGGGGCCGCTGCGAGGCACGGGGAGAGCTGCACGCATTTGGCAAACAAAAGAAAACATGAAAAATATTTCTCATTCATCACTGGGGTTTCAACTCAAGCAAAACACACTCTGAGCCCGACGGGGTCACAGTGAGCGGAGCCCGCACAGGGGAACCGGGGGCTCCCAAGTGGGGGGTCTCGAGATTAATAGTTCAAGGCAGAACAACAGGAAATAGCTGCTCTTAGACTATCTGGCCATACACTGTAAAGAAATAACAACGGCTCCCCACCAGCGGGGCCATTATAACATGCTTAACATACTTCTCAGTCACGTAGGAGTGACAAATGCACCGTATGGACTGCACAAATGGACGGAGGTGGAGGGATGGAAGATGTATGGGAAGACGCTTGAGGCCTCGTTCTGTAACGTGTGCAACATGCGATGTGGTGATGTGTGCGCCGTCACACCCTGCAGCCGAGAGCCGTCTCCGAAATGAGCGGTAGTGATGATTTGTGAGAACTCCTTTCAAATGATCGCACATAAACAAAGGGCCAGGCTGTGGCCATGAGGAGAGCTTTTCCTGCTCCGCGGCTGTGAATGGATCAAAGGCACGCAGACGTATGGGCCCAAGCTGCAGAACTGACCTCCCTCTCTCTCTCTCTCTCTCTCTCTCTCTCTCTCTCTCTGTGTGTGTGTGTGTGTGTGTGGGTCTTGTTTGTTGCTCGCAAGCATTTTCTTCCCGCAATTCACGCTGATCACACAGAATTGCATTGTGCAGGGCTCTCCATTGACTGCCAAGCTGTCCAGAGGGGGAGGGAGGGAAAAAAAAGCCTTTTGCACAAAACACATGTACTGTACAGAACATCAGAAAAGAGTGAAAGCAAGAAAGGGAGGGCGAAAAAGGAAAAGGGGGGAAATAAGAGTGAATGCACCACAGTTGGAGCAGAGGCAAAGGGAAGTCGGGCTTGCATTTTTCTGGTTGTTGATTTTATATGGAAATGTTTTGAAAAAGAGAGGTTTCCCTTGCACCTATGGGCTCGATGTTTTGCTTTATTTTTATGGCAACTGCAGCCGAAGAGATGAGTTCAACTTGTCACTGTTGCAGAGCACTACATGGAGGTCCAGCTTGATTCAATTAAAAGTCATAGGCGGCTGGTTTTGATCAAAATCCTGGCAAAGCCAAGGTGATTCCTTTCTTAATGAAAAACAACAGAGAGGCTAAATTCTAAACACTGGTTAACAGAGAATAATAGCCCGACTTGAGGGGGTATTTTGCTCTTACGGCACTTCCTGAGGAGTTTCCTTCCTTTTGGCCTATATACCAAACATGCCAAATCTACAGGAGATAGATGAGGGTTACACAGGGTGAAAGGAGAAAAGCTGTTAGGTTTGTAGCATAAATCTCCCTCCAGACGCTCTCCCTGTCTCGGGCGGGGAAATCCCATGGGATTGTTGCGAAGGCTTCTTCTGAACGCAAGCGTTTCCTGATTTAAAATGTGCCGTGTTTTGCGAGGTTGGCTTCCTCGCTGTTGTCGCCATTCGCCCCATCGGGTCTCCGAGAGTTGCGTTTCTTCTCCTGCCAGCCGGGGCTTTTGACAGTCAGTGTGTCATTTTCTGAATCTCTGTTACCTCTTTTTCGGAGTAATGGCATCATCAGTGTCATCGTCCCTCTTTCGCCACAATTGACTCATCCCACTGTGGCACGTGTGCTGTTCTGTGCAACAAAAGCACCACGCTAGGGTTGTTAACCGGTCGACGTCTGGTCGCCCTGACCTTGTCTCAATGTCAGCCCCGCCACACTAATCCATATGATCTCCGATAAAATTACCAGTGATTCATGGCCTTATCAGTGCAGTTATAGGCCCCTGGTGCCTTGTCGCGCCACGTCTCCCAGAGAGGGCAATCAGCAGGAGACGGGGCAGATCAAGCAGACCCTCTGACACATGGGCCTGGAACCCAATCCAGGGCTTTCATCTCCCCCCCAGCCCCAGCCATATCAAAGATGAGGAGCATGACCATAAATCGCGTTAACTGGGAGGGCTTGGCTTGCACGCGCTCTCTTGTCATCTTGTCCCCAACTCAAAAGACCTCTGATGATGATCTTTGTGGCTTTCTTTTTTACTTTTTTTCCTGGAGGCGCGAGCTTGCGCTCGTTCCAAAACGCAAATGGCAAAACATTTGAGCTGTCTCTTGCTCGGAGAGCACCGGGTTCAGGGGCTCTGGCGGCGGTTCACAGAGGGGGAGTGATGCACGTGGGGTGGTGGGGTATTTAATTCTCGGGGAGGTATTTGAGAGAATTTAACTCCAGCAATATTTCTACAAAAACAAAATGCTAAGTCTTGCATTATTCGTGATCGCTTTTAGTAGTAGTAGTAGTAGTAGTAGTAGTAGTCCTTTATTGTTAAAGCACAAGTACACAAGTACACAAGTACCAGCAACATAGCCTGTCGCATAGTAAACTAGCGAAAATGGCAATCCACCCGTCCATACATATGCACAAACATACATCTGACAAGGGGGTAGACAGGACGGGAAGACAAGGTTGAGGGAAAAATTGCAGCATAACATGAGGAGAGGGGAGGAGAGAAAAAAAGGCAACCCCCAGACTATGCTCCTAGAGGAGTACAGTGTGGGAACAGGAAAAAAACACCTCAGCACATAAGCACATACATTTTACAACATGACAGAAACTCATGACTTGCAACGGGGAGGGGGGCTTTTAGCAATGTTTTAATGTTAAAGGAAGTATAAACACAGCAACAGCATCTGCAACAGCATCCAATCAAGGTCGAGCCATACCCATCATCGTTAATACTCCACACCACATGCAGCTCTGGGAAACATCATTTCATTTGGGAATGCGGATCCGTCTCTTTTAGTAAGAGAAAAAGTTAGGGCAAAACAGAACCCTCTAATTCTACACAATAGTGGGGGCAATTTGTGTGTGTGTGTGTGTGTGTCTATCATTCTCTTTCCCTGACTGTGGTTGTGCGCGCGTCTGTGTGTGTGTGTGTGTGTGTGTGTCTGTTCTCATTCTGTAAGAGTAAGCCTATTTAAAAAGATCCCTGGCTATTATATAATTGTTTATTTATTAATTAATGAATTAATTAATATTTTAGGTTATACAAAAAAAAAATTTGCATCCACAATATAGCCTATTTAACGTCAGATCATCTTCAGTTTTATGTATTTCATTATGATGATCTTGGACAATTTTCTTTTTGCTAAGGTTGCGCTTTAGATCAGATTAAAAAGGATGAACAGTCAAAGTTGTCTCAACCAGTTGACTTCATTACCCATACTGCTTTGTGGTGTTCTAGATGAATGATTTTATACTAATGTTAGAGTAACCAAGACGTATTGTGTGCTTTAATGTCATAGTAATGTACCTAAGTTCTATCTATTGCCTATACGTTTTAATAGCTGGAAGTCTTTTTACAGCTTACTGTCACCAATAATAAGAGATTTCAACTCATTTGGAATGCAGAAACCTGTCATAGGTCTAATCAATGCAATTGAATTGCTGAATTCTCACCGAAAATCTCAAATTAAATTTTTCTTTGCCATTTCCCACAGCAAATTCAGTCATTTTTGGCTGCAAGTATCACAACAAACCCTTGCAAGCAATGTTGGAGTGGTAGAAAGAAGGTGGATAAACTATACATGTGATATACATTATAAACCTTTCAGCAGAGAAATGGTTCTGAGGAATCAGTTGATCTTGGGCTGGTAGTTGGAGCCGTGAGACACCTATATGAACTGTACTACAGTATAACCCATGGGGCAGAGGTGTGAAAGGTTAATGGTGGATGGAGATACTAGCTTACTTGCTACACTGCTGTATGTATTAAGTGAACTATTAATAATAAGTGAACTATTTTGACTGTTCTCTTATCGAATGGCCTATAACCTTTGGTTGTGATCTGAACTACCCATAGGGTCACTATGCAGTTGCAGAGTAGTGCTCCCACTGCTAACCTGCACGAGTGCACTTGCACGTTCGGCACCACTACTTCCCCGTTTCCAAAGATGAATGCCCTTTACAACGAAAGCAACGTCAATTCTCTAACTCTAACTCTAGCTGCTTTGTACAATCTACAATTGCGCCTACATCGTGAAATGTTCATGTATAAAAACATGATGTTTTACAGATGAATGGAGCTGTTTTAATTACCTACAGGCGTGAAATAAGTACCTACTCTGGGATAGATACCTCCGAGCGGCCCTGAAACGGCTGGGTGGCACTTAGTTTTAGTGCTTGCTTAGTGGTTAAACACAATGTGAGAGGAAGCAACAACAACCATTTTTAAAACCGCAGTGAATGCAGCAAAATAAGTGATAGCTTTCATAGTTAGCTTGCAGTTTACAGTCACTAAATGAACAAGCAGCTTCAGCTTCAGTGTGGACATAGGTTTATATCCGGCTAGCACAAATGGAAATACATTTGCACTGATTCAGATAGGTTTCCTAGTTAATGTTATGTCTGTTAGCCAGCTAACTTTATATTGCAATAAACTTGCTTGAACAACCATCTGTAGGCTACAGTACTCAATAATAATCTTAACTGAATTGACTGCAAATAACCACTCTGCCTATTCACCATTTACAACCTCTATCCATATTTTTTTTTTCATGATTCTTGAAACGCTGTCTTCCTTGCAAGCAGTGGCTTGGAATGATGAGGGAGAGGGAGAGGGAGAGGGAGAGGGAGAGGGAGAGGTAGAGGTAGGGAGGGGGCGGGTGCCAGTTTGTTGGATAGGGCAGTGTGGAGTCATGCTGTAGTTCCAAAGCAGTGAACAACTGAGTATATTTTTTACTTTGAAAAAAAATCACTAATGTCGAGTGAGTAAACGATCATAAAATGGTGAGTAAAAGCTGTTTTGTAATAAAAAAAGGTGCATAAACGCAGTACCCTCCACTACACCCCTGCTTGCAAGATGCTGGTGGGACTGATTGAGAAGTTACGGTAATTAACCTCTCTACACAGCAGGAAAAGGTTAGACAAACCACCATTCACATCAACAGAACAATGTCAGAAACATGTTATGGCTGATACAATTTTCACGTCATTAGTCGCCGTCAGTCAGTATCCAGTGATGTAAAATTATCTGAAATTGCCACGACTGCCCTCAGGATTTGAGATACTATAACAGCAGATTGTCATATCCTATTAGGCTGTCATTTCATTCCCATGACACAACATCACAATATGATATCGACTGTCTTAACAACTCTGGACAGGATGTGCCAACTGCCCTTACAGAGGTTATGTTAGTCTTATGATGGAGGGTTATGGTAAAATGGTAAAATGGTAAAATGGTAAAATGGTCATGGACAATCTGGGCGATGCGGGAATCTTGGATCATTTGAACTTCACCCTACATGTGAAATATTGATATAGTTTATCAGCACAAAGGCTATCAGAATGCAAATACCTAGTAAGAGTTCCATGTCTGACGTGTGCAGACAAGTGACAGTGGCTGCCTTGAGAACTTGGTGACTGCAGAGGAATAAAGAATTGATGCAGCAGGCAGAAGAGGGCTACTCAGCCCAGGGGAACTGAAGGAAAGGTTTCTCATGAAAAATTGAGCCCCATCTGATACACACTGCTTCACTGCCATACATGAGAAGGGAGTGAAGGGCTCCACAGAAGTGTACAAAGCAGGAAGTCCTTCCAAAAAAATCTGTCAAGGTGTGTGTGTGTGTGTGTGTGTGTGTGTGTGTGTGTGTGTGTGTGTGTGTGTGTGTGTGTGTGTGTGTGTGATGGGATATAAGGGCATCTTAGAAGAGAGAGAGAGACAAACCAGAGCATCTTTTCTGCGACTCCTGGAGTTTCTCGTGCCGTCACACTGTGGGGCCAAACATGCTCTCAGGTGGGTCCCTATCAGGATGTGAAAATACGTTTCTGAAGTGATTCCTCTGCTTTGAGTTAGTGTCGCTGCTTGTGTGCGCATGTATGTCTGTGTATTGTTGTATGTGCACGTATGCATACGTTTGTGTGTGTGTGTGTGTATGTGTATGTGTGCGTGTGTGCGTGCGTGGGTGCGTGCGTGCGTGCGTGCGTGTGTGTGTGCGTGCGTGCGTGCGTGTGGATGAATCTAAGCAGGTGAGGACGCGTGAGAGCTGGAGTCTGTGCTCTCTGAGAAAAAGGGCCCTCATGCATGGCTGCAATCGCAAAACGCAATTAAGAAAACACTCTCATGCAAATAGCAGAGATGCAGCGACCGTGATCATAAGGTAATTGCTCGTCAACATCCCCCCTCTTACCACTGGCACACGCAATGCTGGGGGGAGTGCAGAAAAAAGCAACTCGTCAGCACACAAATGGTTTTGTTTTGCCACTCAAGAACTTTAAGTGACCCAGCGGCAGCAGCATCGTGCTTGAAAGTCTTCACGCCAGTGGTCCCCTCTCATCCCTTTTATTGTGTGTGTGTGTGTGTGTGTGTCTGTGTGTGTCTGTGTGTGTCTGTGTGTGTGTGTGTGTGTGTGTGTGTGTGTGTGTGTGTTGTGTGTGTGTGTGAAAAACCAACAGGGCCATACACACAAACACACACACATGGAGCAGGTCACTTTTCCTGGAATTTGAACAAATGTTGGCTGGCCTTCAGAGAGAGAGAGCAAGGGAGAGAAAGAGAAAGCGATGGGGAGAGACGGGGAACACAAAGACTGAGAGATGACGGGTTACATTTTTATTATAATTGGACCAAAGCATATTGTGTGTGTGTGTTTGTGTAAGTGTGTGTGTGTGTGTGTGTGTGTGTGTGTGCGTGTGTGTATGTGTGTTCATTCATGTCATTTATGCCAAAATCAACATGAATGCCTTACATACAAAATATGACTGCTGTAGTCATCAGACCTTCTATGAAATCTGTTTCACAGGCTCGTATAGTGGTCTCACTTGAATAAACAGCTCTGAGCCTTAATTAGAGTGAAATGACCGGAAAGGTCTGGCCTTTGACAGCTCCAGGTTGGTTTGGTTTCACACACAAGCGCTGGTCGTGTCAGGGCCATATTAAAGGGTGCCCAGCTTCTGTCACTTTCTGTTTACAAGGTCAGCTGGGGGGACTGAGGGCCGTTTTGTTGTTTTGTTTTTTTACAGCACGCCAGCCATTGTGAAGCTATTGACTATGGTGTTCATTAGGACCAACAAATAAAATGCCCAACTAATTGCCTTTTTAACCCCTCAGCACCCACATGGCTGTGAAGAATATTTTCTCATGTGCAACGCTTTTCATGCCTTAATATAAAGTAATGAACGTGGCAAGAAAGACAATGGCTGCCGCCATCAATCGCCAAGGTTATTTGTCTGTTCTGATGCTGACCCACATGCCTCTTTTGTGCCGACTGTCAGGGGGATGAGGGGGATCTGATGTGTGTAAAGTTGTGGTGTTATGGGTGTTATGAGGAAGATCACTGGGGGCATTTCATGGGAATGGGACTGCCATGGAACCACTAGAAGTCCTCATTACAGGCCCAGTGAGGAGTTTTACTATGTTAGGGGTCAAGTCATGACCGAGAGAAACCCTTAAAAGAGCACCTTTTCCCCAAGACACAGAAAATGCACAGAAAACATAAAGAAGAAAGTCCACTCATGTCAAAAGAGCCATTGTGTGTGTGTGTGTGTGTGTGTGTGTGTGTGTGTGTGTGTGTGTGTGTTTGTGTGTGTGTGTGTCCATACTGTAAACCCATTCATTTCCATACACAAATGAATAATTTGTCTTCACAGTGAGCAGCTCTGTCCTCTGTCTGGGGTAACATGCATCATGAACCCTAGTGAATGTGTCCGAGCCATGTCTGGTCGGACGGCTGTTGTGGAGGAGGCATTCATCCGAGAACACTGTTGCATTTGGCTGATTAGCGATTTAGAAATCTCATGTCACTGATGTCTCCCTAATGAACATGGGATGGAGGCAGCTAGGTGTGACTACTGAATATACCTGTGTGAATAGTATTCAGGATCAGCATAGAGTTAGGCTAACTAAAGGTATTGCAATCCCAGGTGGATAAAGTGATTGCTGAAATGTATGGTGAAGAGATAGTGTCTTAATTGCACGCTTAATGCTAAAAACACCAGGGCTCCATCCATGAAACCTGATGAAATTGTACAGCTACCCAAGATAGAAGCCTGCCTGCAAGATGTAAAAGCTTGGATGACTAACAACTTCTTGTTCCTTAACTCAGATAAAACTGAGGTTATGCTTGTAGGCCCTAAACAATTGAGATATACACTATCTAGCCATCTACCCATACTCGATGGCATCTCATCAACATCCAACACTAGTATCAAAAATCTTGGTGTAATTATCAACCAAGACCTCCTACTTGACTCACACATCAAAACAGATCTCAAAGACATGAATTTTTCATCTGTGCAATATTTCCAAAATCAGAAAAGTCCTACCCCTCCAAAATGCAGAAAAACTAATCCACGCCTTTATTTCGTTGCGACTAGAGTACTGCAGTGCTCTCCTGTCCGGATATAGCAACAACTCAATAAAGGGCCTCTAACTTATACAGAATGCTGCTGCCCGCACAATCACTAGAACTAAAAAATATGAACATATCTCACCTGTACTTACCTCTGGACTTGCACTGGCCCCCTGTCAAAAGTAGAATTGATTTGAAGTACTCCTTCAAACATACAAAGTCCTTAACGGCTTAGCTCCAAATTACCTCAATGAATTAGTTGTCCCCTTATTGACAACCAAGATCACTTGGTTCCCAGAGTGCAGGTTTCCTTGTAATTCCAAGAATATCAATAAGCACAATAGGAGGCAGAGCCTTCTGCTATCGAGCCCCCCTCCTGTGGAATAATCTTCCTGCTTCCATCCGAGATGCAGGCACCCTTTCCACATTCTTCTTAAGTGCACCCCATAGTCATGAATAATGCATCAAAAACACTTCACCTGTCGCAAAATTCGTAACTTTTTGTTGCTGGCCATGTTGTTGTGTTTAGCACGAGTGGACTACTGACTGCGCATGTTGTACCGTGAAGGTGTGCCTTTACAGATCCCGGGTACGGGAGTATGCATATGACGCGTGTTGCGGCTGTCGCCAGCCAGTTGTGCACTGCTATTGTATCCTACCACCCTTACTATGCTTGTATAACTAAAACTCCCCATGCACCAAGCCAGCCAACATAACTAAACATAACTCATCACAACTAAACACATATCAAATTCCCAATATCAATAAAACTGGGCTACAGCCAGCACATGTTATACCGTGAAGAGGTGCCTTCACGGATCCCGGGTACACTATACGGCGATTTTCTTTCATCATTCTTTTTTTTGTTCTTACAGTTTCAATAACATGGCCCTTGAAGTCTTTGAGGAAAAAAGACAGTGAGGCCTAATTTGACAGCTAGCATTAAAGGCACTGGACCCCAGTTGTATATCAGACCACATACAAAAGAGAAGAGAGGTAGGCATCAATCTCCTGCTTTCTTTTGCTGCATGTTGCTATTCCTCAACTGTGCCATCGTATGTTTTAAGTTGTGTCTGTCGTATGTTGTACGGACATATATACGGACAAGACCCCACATAAAAAGGTAAAATGTTTAAATGTAGGTCAAATGTCTAAACTGCTTGTTCATATCTGTCATGTGCTCCTTTGTCTCATAGCACATGGTCATTTATCTCAATAACAAAGGTTAAGCTGGGTAAAACAGCCATAATCTTCTGTTTGACTGTGAACTATGGGTAAACCCTTTGATTGTGTTACACAACACTCTCCCATGCTCTGTAATATTTTTGTTTTGTGTTCTTTTTATGCAGTATGAAAAAAAGAGAAAAATATGTTTTTATCATTGGACAAAACGGAAAAAGAGGCAAAAGACGCATAAAAAACAAAGCCTCAGATCCAAAAAAACAAAACATAACACTGTAGTAAAGTTTACGGTAACCTGAGACACCAGGCTCAGTGGTGACTCTCCAGTGGGGCTAGTTTCAAAGCATGACAGAGTTTATTTGTGTTTGTCCTTTGTCTTATTATTCACTGTCACTGATGTCACAGTTTTCTTGGTCACATCATTCCGTGCTTGTTTTCGTTTCATGAGAGGACCTCATGCGATGCACTACGCCGAGCACTTCATTTTCTTAATTTCCTATGTAATTGTTTTTTTTTCTCTCCATTTTTTTATGTTCTTTCTCTTTTTCCAAGAGCTGTTTTTGGTCGCGCAGGAGAGAGGGTCCATTCTGGTGTTTATTTTGAAAAGCCCTTCACTGGGACAAATACTTTGGGGTCGGTGTTGACATTCTCAGGGTCGTACATGCTCAGGAGCGAGGGCCGAGAAAATCTGTTGAGCCGAAATAAATGTGTTTCAGTCGCATACAAATTGCGGGAGGAATTTCGTTTGGGAATGTGGCCCCTGGCTCCTGGATCCTGGCTTCGTGTCAGGCTCCGCAGGGCTCCTATCGCTTGGCCTGAGATCGGCCTGCACCGGAAAAACGAGGGCTTTGGCCAGCAAAAACACGCCCACACATACAAACATGTACATAGTACTGTACACACAAACGCAAAAACACACAAACAGACAAACACACATGCAAGCAGATGCAGATCACCTCTAAGATAGCCTTCTGTCATGTCATGCAGGGCAGCCCCCCCACCCCCGTGTGTGTGTTAACGCACGACCCACCAGGCGCAGCCACCCTCGGTACGGCATGGTGTTGTTGTGTCACTGTAAATGACAGACACACATGTTAGTGATCAACACGGCAGGAGCCGGTAAGAGCCTAGTCACAGACACTGTGCTGCAGTGCCGCTCAACAGCAGACAAGACTCAGGCAGCACACAACACGCAGGGGAGGTGGCATCTAGCGTTTCTTTCCTTTCTTCAGTTTTTTGCTTGTTGACAGCCAGGCCTACAAATGTTCCTATGATGCCAGATTGGAGCGTGATTAGTTCATACTTTCCTTTTGTTTGTTGATGGGGCCATTGTTTGATGCAATCTGTGAAAAGTCTGTTGTATGTTTTATGGATGCACTACAAGTCACCCCATAAATAGGTCATATGTCTGAACTGTGATGTGTCATGTGCTCTTTTGGAGTTTTAATGACGCCTACTGAACTTTCGGAAAAACACCAGAGCCTTTTTCCAATAAAGCTCTTTTGCCTCTGACAGTTAGGGAGAGTGACACAAAAAGCTGTTTGTCCTCATGGGACGGCGCTGGGGAACTCTCTGCCTATTACTCACTGCGTCGA
The DNA here is from genome assembly GCF_900700415.2 of Clupea harengus. NCBI lineage: Eukaryota > Metazoa > Chordata > Actinopteri > Clupeiformes > Clupeidae > Clupea > Clupea harengus. The sequence continues at coordinate 5,675,281 of NC_045154.1, read as the reverse complement.
TTCCCCTCCACCCCACGCTTGTTTAAACACTTCCACTCTTGCCATTTTTCTCTTGCAGTGTTTATACACACTTGAACAAAGGGCTTTCCAAAGCCCACTTCAAACCTCACAGCTCACACAAAAACAATGTTTTGCCATAAGGACTATGTAATGAACCTCAGTCAACAATTCCATTTTTTGCTGTGTGTGTGTGTGTGTGTGTGTGTGTGTGTGTTTTCAGGGGTGTGTAAGGGGGGGGGGGGGTGTTGAGGAGAGTAGGTATAAATCATTTTTATTGTGCTTCATAAGAACATTTTCTGAGGGCCAGTTGACTGAAAAATTATCCCAGAGTGGAGACCGGTATGTCTGAATGATCTGAGTAATGTGCACACACATTCAAACACAACCACACACACACACACACCACACATGCGTACGCACACACACACACGCACACACACACACACACACACACACACACAGACACGCACACACCACACACGCGTGCGCACACACACACACACACACACAAACATACACACACACACGCACACGTACACGCACACACACACCACACACGCGTGCGCACACACACACACACACACAAACATACACACACACACGCACACGTACACGCACACACACACGCACACGCACACACACACACTTTCAGCTGGCCTGGATTTGACTCCTCTTTCTTGGTGAAGTAAACCAAAGTTTTTAGAAGTGATTCAAATAGTTTTGGACATTTTGTCAAATGCTTGGGTTTAGAGTAAAATTACCTCTTATACAGTCATGTAATATTTACCAACCAGCTGGGATAATACTTATATGTCACGGTGGCAAAATGTTCTCTCTGGGATCATTTTATAGCTTCACACTCAGCTGCATATTATTAGAAGGGGTGTGAGTCTGTACATCCCTTTTCCCTCTAATTGGTCACATGAACGTCCTGTTGGTAGGTAAACACAGAGATGTACACTGGTGTGTCTGGAGCTATTAGGGTGTAAGGCTAGGTCTCACAGATTGTTTTAGTTAGCAGTTGTTAGCAGTTGCAAGAACATTTCTGAGATGACCTTGCCATGCCCTGTGATTGGTACTACATCTTATGGTGAGTAGGTTTGTGTTATTCTTACTCTAACACAAAGCATTTCATGAAAGATTTCTCCAGAAGGATTTAACCATTTTAGGAAACTGGGCAGAATATGATTTTGACTTGACAGCACTGGGATTGATTGCAAGGCTTTGCATGACTTTGCATGATTGCTGGAGAAACAATACATTGTAGCTTTAAGCTGCTTGGTGTTTCCAATCCCACACTAGCACCTAGTCTAGCTAGACCTGAAACACCAGAGAAGCCGTCTGGGAAGTCAGCAAGTTCAACAGAAACGAGGGCCAGAGACCAGAAAGGCCACTTGGAGAAGAAACATGGCACCAGCACAATTTTAGGGACCAGGGAGGACCAACTGCAAGGCTGGCGGTAGCGTAGTGTGTGTGGAGCCAGGGGCCAGCCTGTGCTGCTGTTGCTGGGTGGTTTTCACTGGCTGGAGTTGGCCTGAGAGAGGCAGAGTTCCCACACCAATCCAGCCAGAGAGCTTCAGGGGGTTGGAGAAGGGGGTAGAGATAGAAAAAGAGAGAGGTACTGAGAGAAGGGGGACAGGGAGGGAGAGAGAGAGATATTGAGAGAGAGAGAAAGAGAGAAAAGGGGTTGGTGGGAGAAAGAGAGAATCAGCTCCTGATTTTGGGCTCACGCAGAAGGGCATTTCATAAACTGACACATTAACCTCCAAAATGAGGAGGGGAGAGGACCCGAGAATGAATGAGCCTCAGTTGGGCGGCCATCTCTGAACCCATTTAAATCTGGACCACGGTGATGTGGGGAGGCACCAGGGGGTTGGGGGTGGGACAGGCAGTGGGGCCCACTATTTCTGGGGGAGAAGGCGATAAAGGGGGGGTGGGGAGGGGAGGGGGGTTGCATGGGACAGGGACTTGCTTTGCATTGGATGACATACGTAAGACACTGCCAGCTCCTGTAAAAGGAGTTTTTGGGGTTAATCCTCATTAAAAATGGAAGCTGCTTTCATCTTAGCAAGCCAAAGTGACCCTCCGTGAACTTTTGTCCACTTGCTTTCAGCCTGAGAGGGAGCCTATACTCAGGCAATTAGCCCGACTCTACAATGGTTTCCAGTCGAGAGGCGGGGACTTGCTGTCCTATTGGTCTGCCAAGCCCTCAAAACCTGACTCATCATGAATTTAAATAGGAATTTAATTGAAGTTAAGAAAAAAAAACCAGACCCTCACACATCTATTCAAAACCAATACCAGTATTTAAGGCCACATGACAGCGCTAAAAGTGATCAATAGCTAAGAAATTCTTTCTCCTCTTTCTGTTTTTTTTGTTGTTGCTGTTTTTATTTATTTTTCTCCTGTGAGAAGCTGAGAGGCGCTAGCTTGCGTGAGTGTATACTTTCGCCCCCTCAGTATCAGTGTCCTGATCAACGGGCCAAAGTGCAGACATCAGAAAATCAGCACTGAATCATTTTTCAGACGAAGCCTGTGATTAAACACACAGATTTAGGCCTACTGGAATAAACAACAAAAAAAAGCTTGAAGGAATGAATGGCTTGAATGAAAGTTTGGGGCAATTTTCCAAAGCATAAATAAACAAAAGAGCATATCAATCAAGGAAATCTGACGTAGGATACGGTGTTAAATCACTGACATCTTTGCATACTGTTTCAGCAGGCAAGTGGGAGAGCAAAAGGGTAGAGACTTCATGTCAATCTTAAGCATCCTTGTCAATCAAAGTTATTGACAGAAGTTAGAGCATCTCACCAACACCCTGTCCAGGATGAAGGAGAAGAAGAACATGCAGCACCACGTGGAGAGAAACACATCATCAGCCTGCTAAACCAAAACGCTCCCCTGCCTGTTCTCCAGAACATTCTTTCAACGTTCACCAAACCCCATCCAAATGCGATGTAAAGGACATTCTTAAGGCCTGGCCAACTGAAACCCTGGGCCATTAGTCTATTAATCTTGCTTTTCCTGAGTCACGTATCTCTCCCCAAAGCCAAGAGTATTCCAGGCTATGGTGCACAAGGTTACATTGTTTTATAAAGTCAGACGGATAAACATTTTTCAAGGGCACGCTCTGTGCTGCGTAGAGGGTCTCTGAGGCGCTGTCGGAGGAAGCCAACATGGCAGGTCTTTGCACTACAGACATCTCCCTCTCCTCTGTTCTCTCCCCGTTTGCTGGTTATCTGATACTTGTTTTTGGGGAGAAAAACAATGAGAGTATTTAGTCAGATGTCATGCAGAGTCTAGTTTGTCTCTTTCGCAATTCAAACCTTTGTTCGGCCGGCGCGCTCTCCCCTCCCCTGGTAGCAGAGCAGTGTGTGTTTTCAATTAGAAGGCCTCAAATCGCGTCACTTTTTTTTTTTCAACGCCCCCCCCTAACCCTCAAAAACACACTCTCCTTCGCAAGCCAATGCTTCCTTACTGATACGTGGCCACATTAAAAACAGCAAAAGGGAAGGGAAATGAGAGGGTCTCTCAGATAAGGGTTGGGGGGGAGTATGTGTGTGTGGGGGGGTGCGAAGTGGGGTGGGGGTTGGAGAGGGGAGCTGGGGGGGGGGGGGGGGGAGCACAAAGGGCCGCTTGTTTTCGTCAGCTCATGTGTGGTTTTCTCAGTTTGATCGCCTTTGTGTTTGGGGCTCTCAGCCTGCGGCTGCCGAGGGTGAGTGCTATGTGCGCAAACTCTCCCAGCTATGAGGAGATGACTGTCATCCAGGAATGTTCCAGCGCTTTTTTCGGGCATCTCTCCGCAGTTTCCTTCAGACAATAAAACGTTTGCTCATTGTCTGGTGGTCGTCGAAAGGGAAGGCTTTTTTTTATTGAAAAGGCATTGTGTTTCTTGGTGCTTGTTAACCTGTTGGAGTTAGATGTTCCAGCACACCAAATCTCCTCTAATAAGGAGCTGAGAGTCAGGGTGTTTTCCTCCTTGGGTTGTTGATGAGTGCAATAAAACTTTGCCATTAGATCTCAGGCCATGACAGGAGAGAGAAAGAGAGAGGTAGAAAGCGGGAGAGGGAGATATGGATAAATCCACCGAAAACATATTTTGAATAGGTCCATTTTTGTCTTAGCCAAGACAAAGACAAACTCTGTCCACACCTCTGTTCTCTGGAGATAATGAAGGGTTACTGAAACAGTGAAAAGTTTCATCATTGTGAAACACAGGGGATCTGCCAGAGCTTAGAAAATGTGCTTTGTTCGTCTCTTGGATCCTAATCAACTGTTATTATCCAAAGTTAGTAGAGTATGTTTGTCTGAAATGAATTTAAGTCCAAATGTCGACTGAGCCACTTAACTGTATTTAGAAGCATAATCCCCTTAGCCAAGTTAAATATTTCAGGTTGCCTATTTGGCAAATTTTGCACAGTGGTTTGGAGACATTATAACAATAAGTTGAGGGGGAGTCGGAGGACATTCCTGAATTCTTGCCTTCCGGGCAGCAGTCCCTGTGAGCCTTTATCAGTGAAGGCTGTTGCCTGAGGGGTTTTAAGACTGTACGTCTCTATGAACTCACCTGGGCTTTCATAATCTGCAAGGCATTAATAAATGCAGGAACTGGATTAGGTTCAAATGAATAAGTGGATTAAGCTATTATTCGGGGAGAGGCAGAGAGTTTCAGTGGGGTAGATGGTGGGGGTCTGGGGTAGAGGTAGGGGAGTTCAGTAAGGACAGAATGTACAGGACAGCGATAATCTGTGTTTTCACCTCAGATGTCTTCTCATGCCTCTGTCCCTCTCTTACCTCTTTTGTCTCTTGTCATCGACATCCAGATGGCCTTGTTTGGCTAGACTGACATTCACAGATACATTAGGCCAAGGGGGTAAAAACTGATGAAATTTGCTTTCAGTATGGCATCACATTCAATTAGGTTACCAACAACAAAGTGATGAATGAATGAAATGCATAAACACATTGCATGAAGGAATAGATATTACCGGTATGTCAATCAACAAAGATGCATTATCAGAAACAAATGTATAATTTAGATAAAGGGAAAATGCAATGTGTTACGAGCAAAAATTAACTATGGAATACGTCAAGCTGGTTTGCTGTCTGCAACATGAAAATTGACATGTTTTGTTGCGCTTCTCTTCTGTAGAAATTACGCAGGTAATCAGTAGTACGTTTACAGTGTATAATCCAGTGAACTGCACACTAAATCTCTTAAAGATAGTGATGCAAGCTTAGAAATGACGTAACATTTTCTCAGTGTTATTTTCTCAGTGGCGGGCCATGGGCCTTTTTAACATTGAAGATTCTGGGGGTATCATCCATGGATCATTTTGTTTACCGTTATAACATTAACACACACACTTTTTCAACATTTTGAGATGAAAAGGACAAAGGAAACGCATTGGTTTAAGGGTTGCCAGCTAGGTCGTTTTGAAACAGCTATTGCCCTCCTAAAGTAACAGGCTATAAGCAAACAAGATTATTATGAAAGCAATGGCAGAGATGAGATTAATCTTTTAAATTGTTTATTGGTCAACAGCAACAAAATGTGTTTTGTGCGAACAGAACTGCTCCAGCGAAGGGAACTACTTACCCTGTTCTCAGGTTGTGAAGTGAGATCCGCCATGTTACATAAACAAACCTGAAGTGAGATGACGTACATAGGCCTGCAGTATGAGCTTAGAAGGCCTTGATCGATGACATTTCCGATAGGTTACACCCAGCTCATAGAAATAGAATAATTTGATTGGCTGATGTGTTTAGCAGTGAAAATTTGATTTTCTATTCATTTACACCAATGGCTGTAAAACGCGTGGACAGCATGGCGTCATACACTTATGGCATCACTAGTAACAACTGATCAACACTGGATCAGCTCATGACTCTTCCAGCGAACACAGATTGTGATTTACAAAGCCAGCACCAGGCTAGCCAAAGGTGGTTAGTTAATCAAACTAATGAGATGGAGCCATAATATATTTTCTCAAGGAAAATGCGTAATATACTATTTTCTCCAAAGGTTATGATAACATAGATCCAACTGCAGCTCATTCCCTCGTCCAAAGCCATTGTCTCAGTTGGACTTGATCTTACTTCCTATTCAACATCTGCACCCTGCAGAATCACCATATCATGATGAACATTATGCTATACCTGCTTTCATTATGGGAGGAGAGTAATGTGAGATAACAGCATGTTGTTCATTTTCAATTGTTAAGTTATCCAAAAGAACTGCTTGAGCTCAAGCTCCATCTTGGGTTTGTCCATCCACCAGCTTACTCTGAAGATTCCTTGGCAAAGAGGTTCACTGTTATCTGTCTTCTGCATAGATGCAGCTGAGTTGTGAAGTATCTTTTTATGATTGATGAGAGATGCTCACGTCCTGTCAGACCACGGGGATGTAAGGAATCCACAATTATTTCCACAATGAGAAGCTATGTTCCACAAGCAGATCCAGAGGGGTCCAAATCCGAGAGATCCAAACCAGAGTCCTCCAGTGCAGCTTTTTTCTTTGGTTTGTGAAAGTGTGGATAAAAATGATATGAGCATAGCTGCTGGAGTCTACAGGCATTGTAGTGTGTGGTAGAGAGCAAGGCTGACAGCATCCTCAACTCATTCACAGGTCATGTATGCCTCTATTAACCCCCCCCCCCCCCCCCCCATTCTCTGACTATTTCAAATTCAAATTTGCTTTATTGGCATGACCGTTTATAGTGTTGCCAAAGCAGAGTGTTACATTAAAAACAAAACAACAACAAAAAAAGAGAAAGAAACATCAGAAAAACAACAATGAAGCTGTAAATGGTGAAACTACTCACTGTCTCTAAGGTCATGGCAGACTGTGACAAACTGAGCAGCCAGAAGTGCTATTTGCCCCTTTACAAGTATTATACTCAATGTGTCCATGCTATGCAGTGAAAAGAAATTTCTTAAAAAAGTCTCTCTCTTTCTTCATTGAATTTTTCACAATGAAGGAGAAAGTACATCTCCGACTCAATCTCACCAGTCATGCAGTGACCACAAATGTGTTGTTCTCTTGGTAGCCATGAGATTTGGTATCTGCCTTTCTCAATTGCTTGGCTGTGGTGACTGAGCCTGTACTTGGTTTTGGATTTGCTTCTGACGGTGTAAAGATACTCTGCTAATTTGGAATTTATCTTTGACGGTGTAAAGATACTCTGCTAATTTGGAGTCTCTTTTGTTTGGTTGTGATTAGGTTTGATTGTCTCAATGTTCCAAATATGTTTTCTTACTTTGTTTCATAATTGTTTTTACTCGGATCTGCCTTTGGAAAGCAGTGTTGGTCTGAAATTGATGGGTTAGTGTATTAGTTAACCTCAGAACCAGCCGACAGAGGGGACTGGTTTTAGGGCTGATATTTTGATATTTTATTGTGTTTTCTGCACCTGATTTTAGGTGTGTCCAGAATTTAAAGGATCTTTTTTTGCCTGTTTAATGCCAATGGAAATCTGCCTAATTCTGCCCTGCTCTGCCGTGTGGGTGTTAAGAATGTTTCAAATCAATTCTGCATGCAGGGACTCTATGGGATGGTTGTACCATCTAATGTAGTCTATCTTACTGAGTGGACCCCATATCTCCCATCTAATGTAGTCTATCTTACTGAGTGGACCCCATATCTCACATCAATACAATGCAGTTGGCATGATGACACTGTCAAAAATCTTGCACCAGATTTGAATTGGAATTTGTATTTTATGGCAATTTATTTTGATAGCATAGAGAGCTCTGTGAGCGTTTTCTTTCTTTTAGCGCATTCACTGCAAGGTCAAAGTTTCCTGAGGCACTGTGTTTCAGGCCAAGATAATCATAACATGATGAATGCTCTTGAGTGGTGCTTCTCAGAGTGAAAAGGTGTCTGGTTCCCTGAGATCTGGATTTCTTTTGGAGGATCAAAATCGTGTTTTTTGCCTAATGAACTGTCAGGGCCCAGTTCTTACAGAAGTGCTCTGGCAGATCCAGGTGCTGCTGTAGCCCTTGTTCGGTAGGTGACGGCAGCACCAGGGCATCTGCATAGAGCAGGAATTCAACCTCCGTATTGTTTAGGGCCAGTCCAGGAGTTGCAGATTGTTCCAATAGCACCGCTAACTGATTAATGTAGATATTGAACAGAGTAGGACTCAAGCTACAGCCCTGTCTCACCCCACGCCCCTTTTCTGTTCACAGCACATTTTCACAGCACATTTGTTGTCCAGATAAATATATTTAATTATATCATATATTTTACCTCCTACACCACTTTGTACAATTTTGTAAAATAATCCGTTGTGCCAAATTGAGTCAAATGCTTTGTTTTGTTATTTAGGGTGTGTAGGGTGTAAATGTGAGCAGTAGTGCGATGTTTTGGTAAAAAGACTTTTACTCAAGATATTGTGTTCAATGAGAAAGGCCTGCAGACTTGCATTTAGAATACAGCAGAAAACCTTCCCCAGGTTAATGTTCACACAAATGCCTTGATAGTTATTTGGATCAAATGTGTCTCCACTCTTAAAGATTGGGGATATAAGCCCCCTGTTCCAGACTTCAGGAAAGCAGCCAGCTTGTTGAAGAAGATTGAGTGAGTAGTTTAAGAAGGACCTTCTGCAGCTCAGAGGTGCTGTGCTTCAGCATGTCAGTTCTGAGGCTGTCAGGTCCACATGATTATTTGGCTTTTAGTTTATGGAGAGTGTCTGCCAATTCTCCCAGGGTGATTTCATAATCTATCTCAAAGTCTTTTAGGACTTTTTTAGGAAGGTGTCATTTTTGCTTAATTATTTGTTGACCAATTGTGAGGATATTAGAGGGGATTTTGTTATAAAGTTATTCAAAGTAGTTCCTCCATATTTCTCCATCTTCTCCATCATTTCTCTATCTCACCACACCACACCATGTCTTGACTCTTGGGTTCAGGTTATTTTGAATTTTTCCCAAAACTGGTTTTGGGCAATGGAGCTTTCAATTTCCTCTTGAGTTCGATTAAAGTGAGTTCGTTTTTTTTCTTCTGAATCATTTGTTTATATTCTTTAAGATTTTTGCAATACTTTTCTCTGATCTTTGGGTTGTGTGGTTGGTGATGGTTTTGGTGTTTTTTTTCTCATGATTTCACACTTCTTATCAAACCATTTATCTTTCTGGGTTTTCTTTTTGAGTTCTGGATTGCTTCTAAAGAGATTTGCTTTTAATGCAATTTTGTGATACATTTTGTTTGTTTGATTTATTGCTGTGTTTACGTGTGTTTGGTGTAGTTCAAATTTTCGTATTAAAAATTGTTAATTATATTAGTAATTTCAACTAAGTTGGTTGCATTAATGAATTCAATTCACACACTGCCAGGTGTCCATTTATAGGCTGTTACAACTAGTTACAACAGAAAAACAGCAATATTCTCTCTGACTGTCTAATCATGAAGCTCTCTCTCTCTCTCTCTGACTGTCTGGACATGTATCCCCCCCCCCCTCTGATTATGTCACTCAATTCAACTCAATAAGTACAATGTTGCTAAAGCATAATATGATAACAACAACAACAACAATAATAATATATAATCTCTAATTAAATATGTGTCCATTATGCTCTCTCTCTCTCTCTCTCTCTCTCTCTCTCTCTCTCTCTGAATGTCTCTATGGGAATGTCTCTATGGGATGTCTTCAGTAAATGGGAATCAGCAGTGGCTGCGTGGGCCAAGCTCATCCTATGCCAAAGCCATCCCTGTCCTCAACCCCCCACCCCCTCTCCCTTCGCTCTGAGATTCGCACGCTTATTTATGCGGTGGTCATCTAAACACTGCAACAACTCTCCACCATTGCCATAAACCACACCACACCACACACCACACCACACCAGGGTAGTTCTGCATTCTTAGAAAAAACATTCAGAAAATCGATTTCTTTCCCCACCATCACTATCTGTTGGGATTTGGGTGTGCGGGTTGGCTTAACGAGACAAATCTGCCATAAAAGTGTTCTGTCCCAGGACATCCTTTGGACAGCAATTACGACAGCGCATTTTGTATGTTTGTGTGCCTGTTTGGAAAACAAGAGGAAGTCATAATTAGTCAGTGCTGTAATGGTACATGCTTGGAGGTTATGCTCAGGGACCAGACGGAGGATGTTAGCCGGGTTGAAACGAGCTCCAGGACATGCTGGCTCTGTGGGCTGTTGTTTTCCAGCAGGCACTTATAGACTCTCTCACAGACGTCTCCCAGCACAGACAAAACAAATGCATGTAAATACTGCAATATGTACCATAGCACTTTCATTTAGCATATTGGTCATGTTTACATACCGTAGGCCAAATCCTTGTTTATCGCTCCCTCCAACCACAGCCAGCTGGACTTGGACAAGAGGAAGCATACAGATGTGAGATGTGGTGAGTCACGCATGTGCTACCCACAAACATATGGCTCCCTCGCTGATCAACACCAAGCGGTGGTCATAGGTACCACATGCTGTGGAACACACACACACACACACACACACACACACACACACACACACACACACAGTCACACACACACTATGATGATTGTTCTTTGTACTCACTCAGTAGGTTCTGGGAAGAAAATTTGTAATGTCTGTTTGGAGACTTGTGATTCATTCAACCAGTGTGGTGGAGAGAGTCATGAGGAAGACATACAACACAATCCTCTGCCACCTCAACAGTGTGTGTGTGGGGTGTGTGGATGTGTATGTGTCTGATGAACACGATTAATACAGAGGGGGGTAAAAGAGAAGAAAGGGCTTACCGTCACCAGGGGAGACACAAGTCATACCCAACTGGAATGTTTTACACATTTGCAGAGAATTTGTATTTACTGTGTCTGTGAAATAGCCCCCCACACACAACACATATACACTCTCACACACACAGACAGAGTGACACACTCTCACACACACACACACACAGAGAGAGAGTGAGAGCAGTGGCGCTTCTTACACATGCATTTGTATGCCCAAATTTCCCAAATTTTCACTCTATATCAGATTTAGAGAAAGTGATTTCCTGGCAATCTCTGACTATGCGTTTGGGTCCACTTACAGAGAAATGATTTGGAGCCAGATGAAAACAGTTTAAAGAAATAAACAAAACACTTTGTTTTAAAAGCTGCTTGGTAGTATATAATAACAAAATGGGCCACAGTCGTGTAATCATGGCTGTGTTGAAAGATCCCTTCTCGTGATAATTTAACTGTTGATTAAATTCATGAATAAAACCATTGCTGCTCACATGTGCAAGAAGCGTAGGTGCGATTAATAATGTTTGATGAGAGAGAGAGAGAGTGAGAGTATGTGTGTGTGTGTGTGTTGCCAGATGTGTGCTATGGAGTTTAGTTGTTCAGAGAGCTTTTATTAAAAGTGTAAAAAGGTTTTTGATGAACACTGAAAGTGGCTGCTGTATCACTGGAGTTGACTTTCTCTGTGCTTCGACTTCGCCTGAGCTTAACCACTATTATGACATACAGTATGTTGGGTAATTCAGCTCAATTCTATGTATTGATATACACTATTATAGCACCACTGACAAACAATAGGTTCTTTACTTAATCCAGGCCTGAACCAACAAGTGACAAACAAGCATGGCATGGGGGACAGGGACCAAGGAAGGACAAGCAGAGAGAGATAAATAGAAAGAGAGAGGGGGAGAAGGAGAGAGAGAGCAAAAGGGATATGCAGATATACAATGTGTATACTTAGATGATCACCCATCACAATAATGGATGTGAAGGAGGGGGGGGGGATGAAACCATCATCCATTGGAAGAGAGGTCAACAGAATAGATATATGATTAGCTTCTGAAGTTAAGCAGCGGTTAAGGATGTGGATGAAGCTGTGTATCCCTGTGGCGCATCCCGACAGTCTCTTATTGGAGATCTCCACGCTGTACTCTTCCCACAGCTCTGAACTCCTCGCTTCTGCCTCTCCAGACCCTTCACCTGCCTTGAGACGAAGGGCATGACAGTGTCTCACAGAGGACAAACCGCTGGCAAAAACTCTGTGTTTATAACCAATAAAATTCTGTTTAATTTGGTTGGGCTTTCTTTTAATGAGTGCCATTTGAGGGTTTAATTTAGTCCAGTCTTTGGATGTTCCCACACTAAATGGACAGCCATCACAATAAAGAGGTCAGTATGATGTGCGGATCACTGTCTGCACGTGTCTTAAAATGTAAAAATGGCTTTCAAACCTCGGAAATATCCAGCCTTTTTTATTTTATATGCCTTCTGCTAAAGAGGAAAAATGTTGTTTCCACTGCTTCTAAAGAAAGCTGACCAAAGTTGGGAAAGAAAAGAACAAAGGGTGAGGCAAAAAAAGAAACTAGTCAAGCTATTCTGGAAACGCGTAGTCTGGGGCACAGGCAAACGTCACTGTCTGTGTGTGAGCGGTGGTGAAGAAACGGTAGTGGTCACGCTCCTGCCATTTCAGTGTGAGAGGGTGGAAATCTAAAAGGATTGTAGCTGTCATCTGAATCAGACAACCAGAGGAAGAAGTGCATGGAGACCTCAAACTCTTTTGGGGAAAAAAGTGACAGTGTGGAGAATCAGGCCATAAAAGTTATAAAAACAGCTGACCTGGTTCTCTCCTCTCCTTCCGTCAACTAGAATTATTTTGACACGGGAGAAACGTCTCTCTCTCTGCCCTCTCTTGTGCTCCGCCCCAAGCCTGGACAACGGCACTGGCAGCGGCTGGCGCGGCGGCATGGCAGAACAATCTCCACTGCCCCAGACTTGATCCACTGACCACAGCGGGGTCGGCGGGAGGGACCGCACCTGGGAGTGGGCGTACTTGAGGTCACTGTTCAGACGCACGCGAGTGTGTCACACATTATTGTTCGGAGGCGCTGGGGTTTGCCAGTGATCCAGGCAGTTGGGTTGTGGGAGACTACTGTAGCTACTCTCCCTCTGAGCGCCCAGTGTTTACTGGCTGTGGCTGAGAAGGGAATGTAGGGTTAGAGAGGGATGGAGGGATGGAGGGATGTGGAAGAACAGAGAGAGGCACAAACATGGCGGGATGGATGGATGGATAGAGAAAGACAGACAAAGTGTTCGGCAGATAGTGAAAGGGAAAGGGGACCAGCCACTGAAAGAGACAAGGGCAAAGATAAGATGGATAGAAAAAAAGAAAGATAAATAGGGAGAGGAGGTAATAAGCGGATAATCAAAGGCGTTTTCACTGATTTACAGAGTGCTGTGGAATCGAAGTGGTTGCATGGAGCTCGATACAGTGACCCAGACCCTTTATGTGCCTGCTACTCTTAAGAATTAGAGCCAGGACTGTATGTATGTGTGTGTGTGTGTGTGTGTGTGTGTGTGTGTGTGTGTGTGTGTGTGTGTGTGTGTGTGTGTGTGTGTGTGTGTGTGTGTATAAGTGTGTGTGTGTATGTGTGAGTGTGTGGGGGTGGTGCTTCTGGTAACAGATGTGCCACCAGAGGAGTGGCGATCAGTTCCAGGAGTGTCATTGTAACTGTCAACGCTTCCAATAGCGTTCTGGGTGTGCTCACAGCATGCTTAGGAGCACTTGCCACATATCCCACTCCCACCGAGCTGAGAAAATGATCGATTGCTTGAGCCCATGATGGAATCCCATTGTGAGACACGAGCCACTAGCAAAATCACTCCCTGTCTCTGGGGAATACTGAAACATTCCCTCAGCAAAAAGGCGAGGCGAGGCAAGGCAACTTTATTTATACTGCACAATTCATACACATTGGAAGTCTTTACGAATGAGCAAATAAAAGTTAAATGGTAAAGTGCATTAAAAAACTGAAAAATAAATGATTAAAAAAAGTTAAGTTAAAAGAGCAAAAAAACCTACATTAATAAATAGAAAATAGGTAAAAAGTAGAGTGCATTTGATCAGTTAAGAGAAAGCATCTGAGAACAGTTGGGTCTGAAGTTTAGATTTGAAACTGGGTACAGTTGGAGTACCTTTGATGTCATCCAGCAGTTGGTTCCACAGCTGAGCAGCATAGCTGCTAATAGCCATCCATGTTTAGCTTTGACAGTCGTTCTGACAATAAGGAGGTGTCTCTGATGACTGGTGCTTATCCAGTCTCTCAATTTTGTTAACTTTTGCAGGAGAGAAAAATGTTTTTGCTTATGTTTCTAAAAACATTGAAGCTGACCACAGGCCCAGAAGAATGGGGAAAAATGTGAAATGTTTGACAGCAAGAAAAACGTGGTTGCCCTGGGACTCACACACACATGCATGTGTCAAGTGTGTCTGCACTGTGTGTATGTGTTTGTGTGCATCTTACTGTAATTGCAGTGTGTGGTTGTCAATTTATGCTTCCTTAACAAGTAGCACGAAGATGTATGCATGCACATATATTTGAGTAAAACTGTTTTGAATGTATGCATGCACATGTATTTGAGTATAACTGTGTTGAATGTATGCATGCACATGTATTTATGCACATCTGCGTTTGGGGAGCACCCTGATGACATGAGAGAAGCCTTTTATGTGATCGAAAGTCAGAGGGTGAGATGACAGCACTTCCAAATGAAAAGCTGTATGTATTTATTTTCACAGCCAATTGCAGGAGACAGATTCTTTGCCTATGTCCACCAGCACCTAAATCCCAGCCAAAAGGGTGATGTATTACTGGATCCCTGAGGCTCGAAGATGTCTCAAACCCTTTAGTGACGCACACGCCACCCCAAGCAAATCACTCCCTGTCAGAGAGCAAAACCATAATGAAAATATAGCTCATATATCTCAATTAGGATGTTATGGGTATGGGCCCAGTACAAATTGTTAGCGTATTTGTTTTCCAGGGAAACAGAAGGGTAGTGAAAACACGAGCAAGAAAAAACAATGCTGAGCTTGCAGAGCTAAGATCCTCCCAGGCCTGTTAGTGGAAATAGGTTTATTGCTTCATTGTGAAAAGAAACCCTGTTCTCCTAATTCATTGATGAAGTTCAGATTGAAAGGTTGCGTGAGCAAACACTGCTATCTTTTCATGGGAAGCCTCTCTGTTGCTTTACTCAGAAACCCAATTCTACATGAAGGGAGCAAAGATCGGATTGACGTGTTTGGACAGGACTGGCCATTTCTCTTCCCAGGTTTCTCACCAGGGGCAGTGTGCTAACTAGACTGGGGTCAATGTTACGTCTGCATAGAACACAGAACTGTCTTTTTGTCAGCACTGCATTCATCCATAACATGCAAAACAGTCACTTGCTTATTTTATGGCACTGAATATGAATTACTGACTGTGACATTCGCTTGTCAGAACTTACAAACAGAATTGAATGACAACATTGAAAATCCATGTTTATACCGGGTATATAAATCCATGTTTCTTTTACTGGCTATTTCAAGTGGACTTGGACATGAATGAATGATGGGGTGTTGGTGGGGGTTCGGGGGCTTGTGCTAGATGGGGGGCAGAGACGTGTGTGTGCGTGTGTGTGTGTGTGTGTGTGTGTGTGTGTGTGTGTGTGTGTGTGTGTGTGTGTGTGTGTGAAGGGTGGGGGGTGGCAGGGGGAGCCCTGATCAAGACCAATATCCAGAGCAGTCAGTGTTTAGCTAGTGGCTTCATTCAACAGGAGGGGTGGCTCTGTACCCTCTGCCTGGAACCCGCCCACCCCCAACCCCCCCTCAAGTTAATCATCTCTCCAGAACAGAGTCCTCCGTGTCTGCGGCAGCTATTCAGAGCTGCTAATCAAACACTCCCCCCTTTTTACCCTGGCTCAAGCTCCACCCACACCATGAATGGGTGAGGCAAGGGTTGAGGCTGAAACAGATATGAACTGTTTTCCCATGCTCTACAGCAGGGTGTGTTTCGTGGAATGGGGGGTCAACTGATGCAATTTGTGGTATTTTCTGTGAGCTTGCAGGACATGCAAGGCATCTCGAGACATGAGGCCCCATCTGACAGTGTATTTTAGTTTTGTCAGGAACGTACAGGGGGCAAACAGAGGAATGGCTTCATTCATTCATTCATTCATTCACATTAATTCAGCTTTAACTAAACATTGTGCATTGGGACCCAAGGCTGTGCGATCTCTGAGCATCCCTCCACTATGATCGTGTTATTTTGATGATATCACGTGATGATGCACATACAGCTAGAGATAAAAAAAAGCATCTCTACTCCGTCCTTCAAATCCCTACTTTCATCTCTCCTTGCTTTTCAATTATATCAAATATCAATGTCATGAAACAGTGATCAACTTTGTCACAAATCTTCCTCAGTCTCTATCGTTCACCTTCCATTGCCTTCTTGTGCTGTCCTTGCATGAATGCAAATGAGCGGTGATTTCACAATCTCGTGCGAGTGTCAGTGATCTCTTCCAGTGTTTGAGCTGTGCGCTCTTATCTGCGGGGTCAAGTTAAAATGTTACTGACTCATCCAGCTAGACGGTGGGCTGAACAAACGGGACAGGGGTTGCCAACCATCCCTGGGACAAAAGCCCTGAGAACGAAGCAAAGGTTCAGAAGGTACAAGTCCATGTTTGCAAAGACCTGGTGTTTGAGAGAGAGAAATGCAAGTGATAGCCAGAGGACTCTTCCTGATCTGCCAAAATGTCTGGTAGATTTCAGATATAAGTACAGCATGATGAGTATGATGTTCAGATGGAACAGTAGGTTTTTACAACATCAACGTGATTCTCTCTCTCTATCTCTATTTCTTGATGGACGCTGAAAATAGCTTTCAGCTTTGAGGATTTAATATTGCTGAGGATCTCTTTGGCTGTCACCGACACTCAGAATATTATGTAAATCATTGTAGGAACAGGACACCATGGCCAATCTTGCAAAACCAGTTATTTTCAACTGCATAATTATTCAGTCCAAGAGCCATGAGTTCAACAGATCATTTGAGAAGACATCCTGTTAGCTTGTAAAAACTGCTGAGAATCAGGGCCATATCATTCATGCAGTATTTCCACCTGGCAATTGGGGTGACTGTAAGTGACAGATAGAGCCTTCAAGCAAGTACAACGTTGTGATATTGGTCCAGATATTACTAGGCAAAGACGAGACTGAAGCCCAGTGATCCAGACTCCTGGCTATGAAGTAGCATATGCTTCCCAAACTGGTGGGGTAGCACTGCTTAGGTCTTGTCTGAAATAACTAATGCTATCTTGGTCTCACACAAATGCAAGGGGGAGTGATCTTAGGTCATTGTCAACAGGCCAAATTAATTTGGCTCGCTTCGTGTTGAGGGAGACTGGATACAATCTTAAGAGCTCAGGTCAGCCCAAACCTGTTATTATTCACTCTGGGGCGACTCATTCTCAGTTCTTGGCTGCGTGTACATCATAGCACTGTGTGAATGAGATGTTCTTTGAGATAAAGCATCTAAAGCTATCTTAATTTGCTTTTTAAAGGACAGCGGGGACGGAAGAGAGACAGACACTTCCTATGCAGCAATCTCAAGCACTCATCTCACAGGGGAACAAAGCTATGCAAAGGACTGTTTGGACATCCTCCTGCCCTGGGGTAACCCATGGCTGCCACAGCGATAGGGAGGCTGAGACGGCTGACCGGACGAGAGGTGCACACGCTGTCCCTGATTTCAGACTCACTTTCAAATTAAGCAGCGGTCCCACCCAGGCGCTGTTTACAAACCACAGGATCAACCACTCATGTCCTTGCTCCAAACTGAAGCAAGGCAATGTTCAATGCACACACAAATGAAAGCACATTAGAGCATGATTTTATTTTATTATATTATATATATATATTATTATATAAAGGTTTGCCCAGCACAGCAGAGCAGAGCAGAGCAGAGCAGAGCAGAGTAGAGTGACTGCCTGTGCTCTGTAAGGGGGTGGGTGGGGGATGTGGGACATTGAGCTGGCTGCTCTCTCTGACGTGCCACACTAGTGCAAGGAAGCACGGGTGGCCAGGGGGGGGGGGGGGGGGGCGGGAGCTGGGGGTGGGAATGGAGGTGGGGGTGGGGATGGGGGACATGGTGGAGACACACTTCAGAACCACGGACAGCGCACAGGCAGAGGAGCCCACTGCAGCGCACCAAGCCAAGGCTGCCAGTTACGGGGGGCTGCCTACGTGGGCCTGCGGCAGGAGGACGGAGTGGGGGTTGGGGGTGGGGGTTTGGGGGGGGGGGGGGGGGGGTGGGGGGGATTGTGGGATGTGGGTGGCAGTGAGAGGTCAGGCTGGGATGTGTTACTTTGGATGAAGGCCACCTGCCTTGCTGGACATGCAGGTCCTAGAGCCCTCTGCTTCACTAGTAGGGACATTAGGAGCAGATGTAATGGCTATAAAGTCAGTGATTCTGGGAAAAATATGTTTATTAGACCATGGGAGAATTAATGGGCACGTGTGCTGGGACAAGAATGTGTTTGGCTGGGTGGGCCTGTGGCCACTAATGAAATTTTAACCTCATAAAATGCCGATTCATTACCCAACCTCCATAGAGGAAGTGAGGTCACACATTTTAAAAGCTTCAGACTACATATTGGAAAGTCATATTAAAAGCCCTTAAGGAGGATCTTAAAACTGCAGTGATGTTTTTTCTGTGGTTGTCTATCTGCAGCCATCATCAGAGTGCATGTGAATACATGACAGCAGTCCCTGACAAGTGTGAGGTAACACTGAACAGCAGCACTCCGACATATGACACACATCCTGTGCAGAGGAGCTGTCACACCAGTCCTTCAATGTTCACATTCTTCCGATTGCCCTCCGACTCTCAGACAGGTTCAAGGTGAGATAGCCAAAGAACGAGATAAGACAACGGTCCCGAACTCTAATACAATGTTTGTTTAATGAAGCAATGGTTTTGTGTCGAGAGCGTTCTCACTATCTCTAGTAACGTTTGCTTCTCTTCTCGTTTTGCTCTAAGGTTATTCCTTTGTCTTTAACGACATGCACCGTTCGTGCATCTGAGTGGACCGTCTATAAATGAAATTCTCTAATGCCTTGACCTAACCGAGCTCGTCACATGATGTCTATTTTGTTACACAAATAGTGTGCTCTGTCCTTTGCCTCCATCGATTCTATTTCTGTCCTATTTTCACATCAATCATGCACAAAGGTCACAAAGAGAGAGGAACCGAAATTGCTTGACTTGTTTTAAGGGGTCCCTTCATTCTTGTTACTCAACTCTGAAAAAAAAGCAGCTCAGCAAAAACTTGAGAGATGGCGACGACAGACACTCACCAGTTCTCCGTGGTGGCGATGCTCAATATAAAATTATATTGCCAGTAGCAATTCTCAGAATGTTTTGTGCTGGCAGTCCCCATGTGAAATTGTATTACTCAATCACTGGACATCTCCGCAAAGTCTGTTATGTGCAGACGTGAAACAACATGATGAAGCTGACGCACATGCTGGTTTGCACCGGGTAATACTCTACCGGCTTCAGAAGACATGCCAGCTAGCAGAAGAGAGTCTGCTCTGATGGGTTACACGTCTTGGAATGTGTGTGTGTGTGTGTGTGTGTGTGTGTGTGTGTTCGTGTGCGTGTGCATGTTTGTGTGTGTGTGTATGTGTGTGCCATCTGCCGTGCATCTGTGTACATGGGGGAGCTGTAAGAAGGGCAGTGCCCCCCCTCCACACACACACACACACACACACACACTTCTCCAGTCCCCTTCATGCCATCTCTGGCAGAGAGGGGAGGTCATCTGCTAAGAACTCAGCCGCACTCACTCATTCAGTCGTTTGCTCTTTCTCTCTGTCTTGCTGACAAACCCATGCTCTTTATCTCTTTAACACTCCAATAAGCACCCCCCCCCACCCCACACACACACACAACCCTCCCACCCCCCCCCCCCCCCCCACCCCACACACACATACACACACATACATGTAATGAACCTTTACAGTAGAAGCATAAATGCCTCCAGTGTTACCTCAAGTTCACAGATGAGTCTTTATGACTGGGCATCAGCTCGACAGCGCACCTGTGTGAGGTTTCACTCCTGCGTCCCCTAGGGCACATTGGTCCCCTCTGTCTGAGGCCAAGGCCTGTCTGCCGGGTCAGTTTCTCTCGTTCTCGTTCTCCCTCTCTTTTCCTCTCTCTCCGCGCTGGCTTCATTACCAACTACCATCTGCAGCCAATAAGAGGATCAGCGGAGAATGAATAACAGCAGTGTTGCGCAAATGAACGACATGTCAGTGAGTGAGTTTTATTACTGCTGATGACCAGTGCGCACACTAGGCCACATATCAGGGAGGCTGCAGCTCACACTGAGGACACTGTAAGAGGGGAGGTCCACTGTGTGTGTGTGTGTGTGTGTGTGTGTGTGTGTGTGTGTGTGTGTGTGTGTGTGTGTGTGTGTGTGTGTGTGTTCTGGGATGAAGGCAATCCCTTTTCTGGCCCATGACCCCGCGTGCCCCCTGAACTGAGTGACAAAGCTGTCCTTCCTGCTCTGTGGGGAGGGACGGAGTGGAGGGGCTGAAGAGACAGACACTTCCAGGGCCCTGATCAGGGAGCAGGGCAGTAGGTCAGCCAAGGCGCACGGAGAAGGCACGACACCAGATGAAAAACACACTGTGGGTGGGGTGGAGTGGGACTGGTGTGGGGGTGGGGGGATTGGGCTGGGGTTGAGCATTGAGTAACGAGAGGAGAGTAGTCTTGTGAACCAGACACTGATCTTGCATTCCTCTCACCAGGGTAACCAGTCCATTTCTGCCAGCACTGCCCCCCCGCACCCCCCACCCCCCCACCCCCCCAATCCAGACACCCTCCACCCCTCCCCGCCACCCCTCTAACAGTCTTTCTCCAATCCTCTCTTGATGTTTGCCTCAGATCGCTTATGAAGGATGCTTAGGCTACATTTAGCAGAGCATAGTCTGTAAAGCATTTGATGCTTTACATGCCAGCACCCCCCCCCCCCCCCCCCCAACCCCCCTAAGTGTGCTTGTTTACTCTCCCAGAGAGCCGGGAGAAAAAGTAGTCCTGGTGCCTTTGCATGGGGCTGCTGTGTGGGAACAATGGGGGAAACCTGTGAGGTGATCCTCGGGGCCAAAGGCAATCAAATAAAGTCAAAAGACTGAGCCGTAGCCACGCCGCTCCAGATAAACCCCCTGCTCAGGCTCCTATGATCTGGTGTTTACTCGGCACAAAACCTCAAAACCATTTCCTTCTCATTTCCTTTCCTCCCCTTCTGAGACAGAGAGAGAGAGAGAGAGAGAGAGAGAGAGAGAGAGAGGGAAAGAGTAAAAACAGTTGTGAGTCTGTCTCCAGCTGAGGTCAGCTTCACTAACGTTGGGGAAAGTGATGTCATTTTTTTTTTTTTTTTTAATGGCTGGGGTTACGTTTGTTCTGAAATGTTTTAATGATCCCAGGTTGGCCATAAGAAGGGCACATACATCTTTATGGACTGGAGCAACTCCAAGTAGTAACACAAAATGAGCATACCATTCTGAGCACCTCGTAAATAAGAATACATTTGATATTATGAAATCACTTCAAAAACTATTAGCTTCGATGAAAATTCATTTTTTTTCCATGTAGGCATCATACTGTGAGAGACATTTTTAGTGGGGGACTGTCTATTTTTGATTTAAGTTCTCCATCATATTTTTGTTGACCTGGGTGAACTTCTGCTGCATGTAGCCCTAGCTAAATGCCAGATATATGAGATCCTTTTTGCACCGGGTAATCAACCAGTGCTGTTTCTGATTTCATATTTCTAAATCTAAATATTGAGCTGTGATGGTAATGTCTCCCTGTATAGCCATTTCTCTTCGTGAATGGGATACAAAAGTGAAGTTTACAAGGAAGCACTGTATTTTTTCTTTATTACCACTGGGATCCCCCCCAAAATACCTGTTTTCCACCAGGGTTTCAAATCCTGTTTTCCAACAGGATTTCAGTCATGACACTCAGTGGCAGGGGCCATCAGCGCATGTCAAAAACACATGGCTTTCCAATTATATTCTGTTATAAATTCTCTTTGCTCATAAGAGGCACTCACAGTTTGACAGGTCTCCGATAACTTATCATGTGTTGGCTTAAGATGTTGACAAGACATAAAGACCTAAGGGATGACAAAAGGTTTGAATAAATTGTGGGGCAGTTGTCCAAATCTCTTTCTTTCACTCCCCCCCCCCCCCCCCCCTTTCTTGCTCATCCCGGCCTCACCTCCCTCACCTCTGCACACACAATCACTCTCTTTGGGTAATTAATTCAGAGGTTACCATTGACAAGGCAGAATGTGACACAAAAGCCTTGTGGCATCTACAGACACTGAAAGAGAGTGATAAAGACTGAGAGAGACAGAGAGACTGCTCAATGCAATCAAAAGACTGCAGAGGCATGTCCAAAGAGGGGATTAATTAGTCCTTCCTCCTCTCTTCTCTTCTCCCTCTCCTTCAGTCAGTTCTCAGGTTTTCCTGTTTTTCTTCTAACCCACACTATCCCCTCCACCACCCCCCATCCTTCCCCCCCCCTCCAAGCCCTTTCAGCAGCCTGGCTTGTGTGTGTCACTGAATGAAAGACAGGGGAAGGTCAGAGGTCACTTATTTAGGAAACTCTAAACTGCAGAAAGTCTTCAAAGCATGCCACCCTTGGTCTGAAAAAACCCTCCAAAACAAAACAAAAAAAAACAAGACAAACCGGGAGGTTTTTAGTGAGGCGGTGCAGACTTTGCCATCATTGAGGCTGAGCGTCTGATGTCATAGGTCGCATTCCACTGGGGAACTAGGCCAGTCCCCTGTATAATAGCACACTGCTGACTAATCAGGGAGGGCTGCTGGGGGGAGGGGGGTGGCAACCACTGAAAGAAAGAAGTTCTCTGTCTACCACCAAAAGTTCACATTTTCCTCAAGTATTTCTCTTTTGCATTTCTTCCTTAGCATATTTTTGTGAGTTCTTCTGGTTTATATTTGCACATTGTTTATTTGTGTGTGTGTGTGTGTGTGTGTGTGTGTGTGTGTGTGTGTGTGTGTGTGTGTGTGTGTGTGTGTGTGTGTGTGTGTGTGTGTGTGTGTGTGTGTGCATTATAAGTGCATTATAACATCAAAACTATGGTAGAGTGACTGTGTGATTCAACCTTTAAGGCTCTAGTATACTTATGACACCATTCAGTTTTGCCAATTTAATTAATTGTAAAAGTTAAAATTGTAATTGGCTCATTTGATAAGTGCAGCAACTGATTTAAAGGCTTAAAGGTTAAAGGCTACATGTTAAATTTCACCATTAGTGATAAGACATTACTTACATAAAATTATATAAGGGTGTACAGAAAAACTAGAATCACCAACAAATGAGCAAATACAACAAAATATTTAATGGCGTACATAGCCCATTTAAATATATGTATTTTAGCTATAGCTTTTACTTCAGCTTTTTACTTCAGCTTACTTCAGATAACATTTTCTGCATTGGCCAACCCAAGTATTTTCCATGCTCTGGTTTAGACAAGACATTCTAGATGTTCTAGATATTCCATATGTTTTATCAATAATTTGTTGGTGATTTGTTCAGGCTCTGGACTCTGTAAAGCGCCTTGAGACAATTGTATTGTTATGGCGCTATATAAATAAAATTGAATTGAATTGAATTGAATTGAATAATCCTGGATCTTAAAGAAATCTTACAGAAAAAAAACTATTCATCTGTCATTCCGATCATTCACGAAAGTATGTGCATTTTGATTGAGCACGAGAGTATGCTCTTGGACCATGTGTTATTCTGGAGCAGTAGTCCAAATCTCTGTCTTTCACTTCATTCCGTTCTTGCTCGTCCCGGCCTCACCTCTGCCCTCTCTTTGAGTAATTAATTCAGAAGGCCCTGCCGAGACACACTGCTGTGCCACTTGCCTATTTGTGGCTTGAATGTAATTCAGAAAATGACATGAGCTTGTGTATCCAACAGCACTTTCCATCACTAATTTGTACAGCTTTAATGAGCAGAATCTTCTATAGGCTCTAAAATATCAATACTCAATAACCTCATGCCATTAATGTATGATGTGCATTGCATTCTTAAATAATAGGTTACCTACACAAAAGACAACATCAAATAGCACAAGCATATAGCCAATCTGCAGGCTACAGCCATTTGTGAGCAGAATCTTCTCAATGCACTAAAACATTGCAATGGCTTTTGGGATTGGCTCACAACGTAGCTGTACCAGCATTCATTTCAGCGCGTGAGCACTAATATTCACCAAGTATCGATGTGTCTTGTTTGACGGCTCTTGCGTGTGTAGAGCAATACCACCATAGGCAGTAGAGGCGCTAGTGAACCAGGAGACTATAGTAGAAACACAATAGAACAAATGGGCTTCCTGCCAAGACTTTACTTGGTAAGGTAATAGCTTAGGTTATGTATTTGCGCCATACTGGTATAGACAATGAGAGAAAAACAACATAAATTTGACAACGATTTTATTCACTTGCTGTTGCCGATTCGACCGGCTCAGTGAAATAACCTGGTTAAATGAATCCAGTTTTTGGTCCATCCATCAACACATGAAAACCCACAGTTCCACACTGGGATCAAACCTCCAACCCATAGCATGATATGCTAACAGGGAAGCCATTTGTCACTAGCCGGTTTGTTTGTTGTTGGCATCCAGAAGTTATAGTTATCCAGAAGTTTTGATTACTTTCTCACCCCCCACAAAACTTTTCAGAGTTTTAACACAGCATATGTTGTCTGCCTTGCAGACAGAGTCCTGAACTTTCCACCTTTATCATATATTACATCTGTAATGACACCTGTGTTATGATTCACATTGCAGTGCTGATCAAGCTGGACTGTTTGGTAATGTATTGGTATACAGCATTATGTTCCAGCTCTCTGTGGGTAGTTCTCTGGAAGCTTTTCTGCCCTTCATGAAATTGAGGTTACATTCGCAAACTACCCTTGTGAAACCTAGCTTATTTGCTGAATTTTTCTGTGGTGACCTATCAATCACTCAAGATACATTGATTGGTGCTTACACCAGCTAGCCAGTGTGGGAAGCCTTGAAACAGTCCCCGTAAACAAGTCTGTGTTAGCCCAGTGACTGGGGCTGTATTATGGAAAAGCTTAAAGCCTCATCTTACCAGAGTGGAACAGCACTAGCTGTAAACGTTGACTGAGTTAGGAATGGGAAAAGTGGCAGAAGGGGTTGTCAAGGCAATGGTGCTTGTACTAGTGACGGTATGGGTAACAGGCAGAAAAAGAGCAATGAGAACGAGAAACTATGAAAAAATAAACAGTGGTGACTATAGGGGAACAAATGAAAGAAATGGCTTTGCTCACAACTGTGTGAGCAGTCAGTCGTCGTACTTGTGGCTATAGTAGGCTAGCTGTTGTTATTGGTGACTGTGAGACGGAAAGCTGTAACAAGTGTGAGAGTGACAGTTGAATTTGCGCTGGGTGCAGAAGAAACAGAAGGAGAAGTGAAGTGAGTGAAGCAGGCAGCCCTCCTTGTTTTTAAGGGAAGCTTTTAAAGATGAAGTGAAAGTGACATGCTGCTTTGGGAAAGGTCATCCAGCTAAAGTGAGCGAGCAGAGAGAGCATGTGGGTGACACTCATACACACACTCTTACAAACACACACACACACACACACACATACACACATACACACATACACACACACACAATTCTCACCAGGGTTGTTTGTTGATTCCTTTGAAGAAATGTATGAAGAAATTCCCAAACAAAAAAGACAAAAAAGGAAGAGAAAAACAGTAGAAGACCCGAATCAACAACAGGATCAGTTTACCTAAAAACCCTGCTGCCCATGGTGAAGGTGTCAGGGGCACACATATATGGGCCATTCTACCGAATTGGTGCAAAGTCAGGTTGGAAATATTTTGAAAATTTGTATG
This sequence comes from Clupea harengus, assembly GCF_900700415.2. Classification (NCBI taxonomy): domain Eukaryota; kingdom Metazoa; phylum Chordata; class Actinopteri; order Clupeiformes; family Clupeidae; genus Clupea; species Clupea harengus. The sequence goes on along the minus strand of NC_045154.1, from coordinate 5,649,528 downwards.
TTTTATTCCCAAAACTTTGTCCGTATATATATTGTACCATATCTAAAGTACACATATCTAGTAAATGAACCGTCAATTTTTATATTGTATTTTCAGAATGTGTTGAAATGTTTTTCCTCTCCCAAAAATTGTCACTACCGAAACATAGTAATAAACTATAGTAAAAACGTATTATTATTAACCTGTTTAGATTGTGTTTCCTTCCCTTCTCTGAAGAGTATTTTTACAAATATTTCTTGAAGGTTTTCACAATGAAATCAATAAAAATTTAATTTTTACCAAATTTCAAAGTTCAATTTATACAATTCATCAAAATCTAAGTGCAATATTTCTTTGTAAAATGCAAAATACTGATCATATTGATTCCAGAGTTGATGATTGATGAAATTGAACGTACATTAAACCAATCAGTATCATAACATTTTAGTTGATAACTCAATATACTTTATTTTTTACAAAACATCCAGTGTTTCGGTAGTGACTGCACTGTTTCGGTAGTGACAGCACTGTTTCGCTAGTGACCACAGTATTTTGTTTGCAAGGTTGTATCATATTTCCTCAACCTTATTGCTTAATCTTAACTCATACCATGCTTTAGGTTGGGAATATTAAAAACACAAATGTTTTGTGCTTTTGCTGTCTTTTCCTCCATGATTTTCTGACCTTCTTTTGCTCCCTGTTGGATAAATCACTGATACATTTCAACTTTCCTTCTTCCTTTCGTTTCTTATTTCTTTCTCTTTCCTTCCCTAAATATTCTTGGTGTTTCACTGGATCATCCCTCACTCTTTGTCGGTATTGTCTCAGCCTCTCTGCTCCACTTTTTCCTTTTGGCATTTTGGTGTCTTATGATTCTTTCTCTCCTGAACAATTTCAGATAGACTATTTAGTCTACATAACACATTTATTTCAAAATGATGGGATTGAACTACTTACCATTCCATTTTGTCACTACCGAAACGATCATGTCACTACCGAAACGATCATGTCACTACCGAAACTTTACCATATATTTTGGTAGCGACTGTTTCGGTAGTGACTGTTTCGGTAGTGACAATTCTAGCTAAATTTGAGCATAAATAAATAATTCTAGCAAGCACATGGCTAGCAAACAAATCTTTGAAGAGGTGTACACACAAACAAACATAATACTTTGCATAAAACCCCAAAAAGTTTACTTAATTGAAGAAAAAAAGGTGTTCGGTAGTGACAATTCATAAGGTTACACACTGATTTTCAGATTTTGGAACAAATTTATATCAAAAGTATGGGATCTAGCTACTTACCATTCAGCCATGAGGGACAGGGATGCAGTATCACTGCCTGGTTATAAATGCAGGGGTGTGGCTAAAAAACAGGCTCAGCCAACGGACTAAAACTCCTGTGTTTCGGTAGTGACATGAAAACTATGGACATGATTTTTTGAGTGTAGTTTATTTTTTTTTAAATTAAACCCACAATAAATCTAAATCTTCTAAGTTCTGTTTAAACTTAATCATTAAGATCTTTGAAATTAGATCATTGAAAAAAATCTAAAAAATGTAAAAAGTGTTATTTTTGATAACTGAAATTTAGATGTCAGGGTTGGGGACAGCTACTTCCCAATAGAAAGTACCCTATAAATGATGATTTTGTATATATTTAGCTTATCCCTATCTCATTTAATGTCTTGGGTTTAAATATACCATAACATGTTCTTAGTAAATATCTATGTCTGAATACTTAATTGTTTTGTAAATAGTTTTTCTTGTTGTGGGACCACACTTTGCACCAATTCGGTAGAATGGCCCATATATATATATATATATATATATATATATATACATATATATATACATAGAGAGAGAGAGAGAGAGAGAGAGAGAGACACATAGAGAGAGAGATTAAAGGCATGTTAGGTGAAACATCTTATTGGTGTGATACTTGCTTATTGTGGATCTTTCATTTTCTAACAAAAAGTAAAAAAATATCATATATCACTCCCCCCAAAAAAACATAAAGAAATAGCAGTCAAAGACCAAATGTCTCTCATTAGAGTGTGTTTTTATGAAAACAAGTCCAGTATCAGGCATGACAGCATTTTTTAGCAGATGGTGCGACACCATGAACAAACACACACACATGCATGCATGCATGAACACACACACACACACACACACACACACACACAAACACACATTCTTTTCTGTTAGAGCATTTCCAAGGTTAGCATGAAGATGTATGGCATCTGACTTGAGAGATGATGCCAGAAGCACACACACACACACACACTCTTCCTGGCATAAGTATTGAATTGACTGCGTCTGCCGGGAAAGAAAAAAAAAAGATTCACCAACACTTTCACACAGACTGCATTTCCAAGCACAACTTGTGAAATACAAATGCACACACACACACTCACACACACATATGCAAAAACAAACACACACACACACATTCACTGTAAATACAGATGTCCTCAGTCCCATGCTTGACATGCAGGAGGGTAGGTTGTGGGCAGCCGTGGCCCCTGGCCCCTGGCTGCGGTGAGATCACCAGGCACACCGGCTCCTGCTCCTGTTTTCTCTGGCACCTGCTGGCTCCAGGGATGATGCGTACGCCACTGGCTTCTTACAGTAATAAATACGCAACGCTTGATTCTCCTCATACCACTGCACACTCACACTCAGGGCCTCCCACAGCTGTCATACTTTCCATTTCTGTGGTTTCACTTTTATCAATCCCCCCCCCCCTGGGTATGATGGTATGTGTGCCTGTGTGTGTGTGTGTGTGGGGGTGGGTAAGTGTGCATGCATATGTCAGTGTATGTGTGTGTGAGTGTGTTCGGGTGGTGCTCATCAGATGACGTTTTTCATTAGAAGGTTCCTAGAATGAGTGGAGTAATAGACAAGAGAAAGTGATGAGCCACGACTAGTCATACCTGTGTTTTTATGGTAGGCAAGGCAGGGCTTTTGGGAAGTGACACTGTCGTGCTGAGTCATATGTTTTTGTCTTGGTTGATTGGTTTTATTGATGGAATTTTTTTTTGGAATGGAATTTTTTAGATTTTTCAAGGACACACGCCCCGACACATTGCTGTGGCCCTGGCTTTCTCTAGAATAGTGAGTTGCCAAATCTTCTGATAAACCCTTTCTACTGAAATGTAGTCATCAATATCATGTGGTTTCACTGCAGCTTAATCTATTCAAGTGAGTGTCTATGACTATTCCCTTCAAAATTAAATGACACCAAAGGGAAATAAGACAGATGAGGACTCCCTGTCTGCATAAAAGAGGACCTAGAAGGACAGTAAAATAGAAAAGTAGAATAGCACAATATATATGCTGACTCACTCCTGTACTTTGTTTCATGTCAAAAATGGAGGAGGACGTATTGAAGACCTGGGGACATAGATAGGTGTAAGCCAGGGGTGCCCACACTTTTTAAAAATGATCTACCACAAAACATGTTCATAAATAGAGACTATGCATGGCTAAAAAGGGGGGGGGGGGGCACAGACACAGACACTTAAATGAATCATGGTGAATCACAAATTTTCCTCTTTGTAATCATAATTGAGTTATTTGTTGAAAAATAACTGATTAATAAACAAACATTCATTCATCAAGAACAAAAATAAAATATAGCTGCAAGCAGCGATGCGGATTCCTCCAAAGATTGCAAAACCAGGGGGAAACGTATATTCTTCACAATTTTGGAAAGAAGAGTAAAAGAAGGAAAGAAGAGTGGAAGAAGGAAAGAAGTGTCTTGCTGAAAGACGCTTTGACAGGGAATTGAACTAAAAACCTTCTAATTACTAAACAACTTCTCTACCACTGTACCACTTTCACCTAGGTTTACATCTCAAAGATTTGCTTAGATAATACTTCCTGTATGGCGGCTTTTCTGCTGAATTTGAGTGGCTATACTGGACAAACGGTTGTGAGGATCAAAATTCTATGAATACTTTTTGTGAGGCTTGGTCTGAAGATCATCTCTGGTGATTTTGAAGAAGATTTGACCAAAATTGTAGGAGGAGTAAGCTTTCAAAGGTTTTTTGATAAAACCGGGAATAACAGAAAATCTATACAACCGAAAATTGGCGCCATTAAACGTCGAATTCGTCTTGATCCACGGAATCCAATGGTACCTCATTTTTGAAAATCGGTCAAATGGTTCAAAAGTTACAGTGTTAACAAAAGTCCAACTTTGACCCGTTGGTGGCGCTAGTGTGGTCTAGTGGGAGACATGAAACTTGGTGAGAGTAAAGAAGGGACTGTCCTTAATGAGTGTGCCAAATTTCAGAAAAAGTTACCATATGGGATTTGAGAAAAATTGTAGGAAGAGTAGGCTTTCAAAGCAGTTTGATAAAACCGGTAATAGCGTAAAATCTATACAACCGAAAATTGGCGCCATTGAACGTCGAATTCGTCTTGATCCAAGGAATCCAATGGTACCTCATTTTTGAAAATCGGTCAAACGGTTCAAAAGTTGTGTGTGTTAACTAAAAGTCCAACTTTGACCCGTTGGTGGCGCTAGCGTGGTCTAGTGGGAGACATGAAACTTGGTGTGAGTAAAGAAGGGACTGTCCTTAATGAGTGTGCCAAATGTCAGAAAAAGTTACCATACGGTTCTAGGGGCTGCCATTGACTCCCATGGTACAAGCAGAGATGGGCAGTATTTCAATTACTTTTATTTGAAATACGTATTTCAATCACTTTGAGTATTTTGTAAAATCGAACGTAATTTGTAACAAAATACTTTAGAGTGGAGTAATTTTGTATTTAAAATACTCAAAATACTTTCTCCAGTGTTTAGGCAGAAGGTGTTTTTCTGTCAGATTCTACCACTAGACCGTCTGATATGCCTCTGAATGTCATTGTCGAATCAGGCAACAGTCAGGCAAAAGTGGTGCTTCAAATGCATCCCCCCCCCCCCACCCACCCCCCTTTTGGGGCGAAATGGAAATCGCCCCAGATATCTCTCATTGACTCTCATGTTAAATCCATTTTTTTTTTCAGAAAACAGGGCTGTGTTCGAAAACTTAGATAGCTGTCTTGATCCTTGTCAATTTATCTTCATTAGACTTAAAGATGGTTCTTTCAAAGAGCGAATCGAGTTGTTGCACTGAACGTTAGCCATCTTGACAGAATGTGGCCGTGTCTATTACCGCGCACTTTACGAAGTACACTGCAATACAGTGCGTAGTGCACCCTAAGCACTTACATCTGTAGTGCGTTCTGTCGCTGATTAGTGTTGGCCCTGTTCGAAATGTCTTAAAATGCCTCCTTCCTTCCTTCCTACCTTCCTATTAAGGGAGCAGGGACTGTTTGAAATGTCTTAAACTTTCTCTTCTGCTTTAATAAGATACCTTGAAATACGTCACATAACGGTCATTTTTCAAGAGAGCATATGAGCTGCCTTGATGTCTCGATGGCAGCAGCTATTACCCATAACTCTCTGCGCCATTCCCTAACCAGAGACAAATTTAAAAAAAGATGGCGGATGAAATTGTCGAAGTTCCACAAAAGTATTCACCGATGTAAGTTTATTTGCTTTTTTTGGTAATTTTTTTTTTAAAGTGACCGAGAAATAAACAGTGTACTATGTAATTATGTCATGATTGATTAACAAAAATAGTCTGATTTCGTTAGCGATGTATCCGTTAGCCAGGTCGCTAACAGTAGCTGCTAGCTAGAAAATAAGCACACACATCGTGATGACGTCACATATTGCCGTACATGCTATCTTAATAGACTGTTTGAAATCAACGGTTTTTGAGATACCTTCCCCCGAAAGGACCTGTCTCGTCAGACACCTGTCCAACAAGAGATCAAGGATTAAGACAGCTATCTAAGAATTCGAACACAGCCGTTGTCTCAAATGGAACACTGAAGGACACAAATGTGCAAGCCTTTTACCCATAAATCTGTGCGCCAGCTTCCTCTGGCCAACTGGAAATTTTAAACAAAGATGGCGGACCATCTTTATCGCTTAGATCTTTCAAAAGTTACAGAGAAATAGACACTGTACCATCAGATAACACCATTATTGTAACCAGCAATAATGGTTGAAATGATTTGCGAAGCGTCAGTCAGCCAACTTTCCAAACTGAAAAGCTGCCGAAAGGGCTCCTCCTCTTCCGCTACGTAGCTAAGATGGCGCCCGTTTAGGGTGAGTAGTGTCCATCGTTTCACACTGCATTTTTTGACCGTTTGCAGTGCGCCATCCGGGTACTTTCAGTGCCCTGATTTCTGCTGGTTCTGTCAGTGTGAATGCCCTAAGCACTGAAAGTCAGTGTTTGAAGTGTGCAAGTACGCGGTAATAGACACGGCCTGTGACTTGATCAAAGCCGTATGACGTCCTTATACGCAATTACGTATGACGGAGGAATCCTAATAACCTTGCCAATATTCTAAACAAAAGATTACCAGGACTACAAAACTTATCCACAACACAGTGCACTTGGCATTACAGAAGGACCATCAGTAAGACTGAATAAAATGTTATGAATGTCTCAGCCTTCACATATGAGAAAAAAAAAAAAAAAGCCTGTGTCACTGTGATCTGTCTCGTCATCTGACGTCCTGCCTGCGTTTCTGCCGTTCTCATTCTATGCCTATCAATCTGTTTTGCTATCCTTGTTTATTTATTTTATCCGTAAAGTTGTTGATGTTGTTCAATTTCATATATTAATTTAAAGTCATGCAATTTCAAGTCATCCATTCTTCAACACTCGCTGCTACCTTATCTTCAAACAGAAAGTAACGTTAAATCTCCATGGCAACAGTTCTCAAGGGTTTGGATAATAATCGGATTTATTGCTTCCTTCATTATTCACAGCTAAATAACATAAGGCTTTTTATTTGGTTTAATACACGAAAAAGCTATATCTGTTCTATAAGAAAGGTAACCTTAAATGACTTCCGTTGTGATCTGGCGATTTATATATATATATATAAAAAAAAAACTTTATTTTAATTTTTTTTTTTTTTTTTTAATGACACGATCTACCACCATAAGCTTTGCGATCGACTGGTCGATCGCGATCGACGCATTGGGCACCCCTGATGTAAGCAGTACATTATGATGTTTTCATGAGCTGACTGCTGCATAACAAAAGGTGTCAATAGGTCCTCCACCAAAATAAGAATCGTAAAGACAAAATTAGAGCACTCGTTACCCCATCAGTTACTCTAAAGCATCTATACTGTTAAGGTCATGTAGTACACATTGGAAATAAGTGTAAGTGTCAGATGAAGACGCGTGCATCCGTATAGGGCCAGGGCAAGCGTCACAGCCGCGAGCTAGAAATGAGAGCTGCTGCTTTGAGAGGCCGCATTCTGAACAGGTGCAAACCAAACATGAAACCCCAGAACAGGCTGTCCCCCCAGTCGGATGGCTTTTGGGAAGACTCATCTCAGGAGTGGGTGGTCGTCTCCGCATGTCGCTTCTCCAGCCTGTGAAGCCTGACATCATGTCCGTGTGGACACGTGCGAGCCCCTTCCCCGGTCTCTCCATAAAGGTCAATGTCTTCCCGTCTCGCACGCCGCCATCTCACTCGACTCAGAGGTCAGGAGGTGCCAGAACATGACATGCTTATGGGGGAGATGACTCGACGAGTGCCGCCAGCCATGTCTGAAAGTGTCTGGGAAGCCGGGTGTCATTTTCCAACTGACATTTGTGTCAAAGCAGCCTCGCTTGGCACACTGAGATGTGCTGTGTGTTGGCATGGGAAAAGAACCTCCAGGAAATAACGTATGAAGATCAATTTCTTATCGTTCTTGAAAATATTCTTTTCTTCCTCAGTGCTTTAATATGCATTTTATATGTCGCTTTATGTGAGGGTCTTGATTGTGAGTCAGCGTTCATCTATATCCAATAATAATAAAAATAATGATAATAATTATAATAATAATAACTTGATTTTCTTTCATTTAGATAGCACCATTCAAATACTAAGTACAGGTCAAAGTGCTTTACAGACGGGACCCACCTGCTTTAGCACAGATATGTGTCTGGTCATGCAGGTGTCTGTGTGCAGACAGTACATACATCACCTGTGTGAGAGAGCAGCTCCTGCAGAGAGCCCTTCTCTCTCTCTCTCCAGCTCCAGGCTTCTCTCTCCCTGAGAGCCCTTCTCTCTCTCTCTCCAGCTCCAGGCTGCTCTCTCCCTGAAACACTAATGACACACCACGGGACACAGCAGACAATAAACACTTACACTAGGCCCAAAATTACACCTCTGACGCGTGGCACACACGCACAGTCTGTCTGACGGATGGCCCATAATGCCTGTTTACCTGCCTGCGTAACAGAGGAGGGGTTGGCCTGTCAAGCATTTCCCTAAGGCTTCTAGGAGTTTATTTGACCCTTTGGTGGGGGCTTTGGGGCCAAAGAATTCCATGACACTCTGTGTCTAAAGTTTGATAAAATGTGGTGTTTTAAACTTACTTTACTTACTTGTCTACTTTATGTTTTTTAAATGTCCTCATGTTCTAGATGATAAAAGGTTAAACAAGATCTTGCTCCACTTGTGTTAGCTTTAAGTTCAGTAAAGGTAAGTGGACAGTGTACACGTTTTACAAGGAACTGGTACTTGAAGTGAAGATCATCTTTCTTTGTATGAACCAAATAGTTCATCAGGTATGTGGAGCTGGTATGGTTAATGTGTGACCCAAAGCTTGTTGTATTTGCTTAACATGATCAGCTTTACTTTCCCTGTCGGGCAATGTGTTTGTTGTCCTCTTGGATGACATAAGTAAGAGTAAATGTTTATCTATGCCACCACCAGTGCCAGTGTTCCAGTTTTTATGTATTAAAATGAGGTTATCTCCCATGTGTCAGATATGTATGTACAGAAGAGGTATAGTTGGCACACACACACACACACACACACACACACACACACAGAGTATAAGGATGCTCTGCTGTATTATGCAGTTATGGGAGAATGAGGAGCTGCAGTGCACACATACATTGAGCAAATGTATATTTCCCTTATCTGTAGAAAGTCAGAATGGCTTTAGAAAGCTCAGTACTCTGCATCACACACTGCTTCCTTTAGGTCCTTTTAATCAAAACGAGTTGGCCCATACTGAAGCCTGTTATTGACTCCCAGACCTCTTAAGATTTTGTTCATTTGTACAGTGATGAGGGTTGTCTAAACTGCAGTTTATAAACAATCTACTCCCTTCCATGTAATTCATTCTATGATCTTTCATCAGGCCAGCCCATCATCTGGTGGACACCAGGATATCTGGACCCACAGTTTTGAGAACAGGTTGGTAATTGTAAAAAAACATTCTTATTTTTTCGCATGTTACCTCACACAGAATATGGGCATTTCCTGCCACCATTATGTCATTGCTAGTAACTTGCTAATACCTATACAAACACAACCCAGGGCAATGCCCTGTGCCTGTGTGAAGACAGCAAAAGTAAAAATTGTGTTTCCTGTATCTTATTATAATGCAAATTAATTAACTTTATTCACTCTCCAAAATATCCGTTTTAAGGAAACGCTTATAAACCTTACCTATTGTCATAAAGACAACAACAGATGATGATGGGACAACATACCTTCAATGGATAAGCGGATCATCCATCCCTTCCTCACTGGGTCGACCAACAATGTAAGGCTTGCATTGTGAATCACTAGAGGGCTGTGATTGTGAGTGAATCATAATTCTTCAGTAATACATCTGTCTCAGTCAGTCACAATCAGTCCTGAGGTATGCAACTCTAGCGGTGACTTAACAGGAAAATGAATGCAACAGATGTGGAACAAATGTTTTGAAATGCGCATTGTTCAAACATAGATTTCTCACGCGACGCACACTCAGAGTCAATGTGTGAATCACGCAGTTGCAGCAAACTAAACATGCAGTTGAATAGTTGCAATGCAACCAATTTCCCTTTCCCCATTGGAAAAACAGAATTCCTGTATGCTTCATCTGAGATGATCCACACCAAATATGGTTAGCATCCAAGACGACATATTAATCTCAGGTCAACACACACACAATTGTGCTGCCTTGAACTTAGGTGTAATTGTTAGCATTTTAGAACAGAAAAAAAAACCTTTCCTGTAAATTTTGGAGACAGTGACAATTTCAATGTCAATGGCATGCTGGTCGTTAAGACAGCATTGCTAATGTAGACGTCCAGTGACACAGTTTGCTACCCACCCACGGGTCCAGCCAGGAGGTCTATTGGGACTGACTTTGAGGAGCCAGAGACCCAGAGGCACAAACACAAAGCTAAACAATGAGAAACAAAGCAGGAAATGTTTTGCAGCATTTTTGTTAATAGCCTCTGTTGCAGTTGGCTGGTGATTCGGCTATTCTGGTAATGCCAATTTCTGTGCCACACACACACACACACACACACACACACACACACACACACAGACACACACACACACACAAACGCTGCCTCCCATCATTAGTACGACGGTCTTGTGTGCGGTGCAAACAGAACAGACGTTGTCATTTATAATGTGCAAGTACTCTGGCTGCCTCGGCGTGGAGGCACTTTTGGCTGCTATCCCGTCTGTATTACCGAAGCATTAAAACGAAATTGACAGTCCTTGGGTGCAGAATGGCACAAGCTGACAGAGCCAGCCTGCCAGACTCCTCAGAAGGTCTCAACAGGCAATTGTTTGGGAAAGCCAAATGGCAGCAATGCAATGTCCTTTTCAAGCAATTTCACCACAAATACTTGCAGCATTATTTGTTTGTTTGTGTGTACATGTGTGTGCGTGCATGTGCGTGTGTGTGTGTGTGTGTGTGTGTGTGTGTGTGTGTGTGTGTGTGTGTGTGGATGGAAGGATGGGAGAAATTGGGGTGCAAATAAAGAGGGGATGAACGATAGATGTGTTTGTTGACTCTCGGAGGTTGAACCCATCCTCCACACATTTGTCATTTCCCGACAGTGCTTGAAACCATTGCTCATTTCAAAGTCCTCTTGAGAAAACTTTGGTGTCTGGATGTTCGCGGTGACCAACGACCAAAGAAGGAACTGCCTGCACCTCAGAAATAGCTAGGAACCACTAGCTGATTAAAAAAGTGTCCTCTTCAATTAGAGAGATTTGTGGGAGGATATGGGCAGGAAACGAAAGCACAGAGGCATGGCATGGTAAAAAGAGATGCGTGAGTGCCATTGTGCAAGACGCTGGCATCAGCGGGCGTATCGATGCCAAAGGCCAATGAATCTCTGACACCAGACACCATCTCTCTCCTACTCTGTCTTCCTCTACACACAAACATATACTTTGAGGAATGAATAGAACAAAAACCCATAATACTGACCTGTGGACACATGTGGGAAAAGGAGAGGAGAAAAAAAAGACTTATTCTGTTTAGAAGTAGGGACAAGGATTAGGGTCTGAGGTAAAAAAAAAACGACAATCAAACAGTTTATGAGGAAAACACTGCATGGCTTTGCAGGGGGAAACATCTTGAATCTCTCCATGTTGCCTGTTTATCTGCAGTTTTAGCTTATGTTGTAAAAATAATAGTGTCAGAATCACATCACTGCTTTATTTTGATCTATGACAATACTACGACTTTGGGTGAATTTCACAGTATTTTTGACTGTGTATACATCTAATAGTACACACAGTTAGAGGAAAGGTTTTTTTCCCCAATTCTCTTTGGTAATATCTTTGTGATATTGCTGTGATTGTTTGAACTCAGATGAGTGTTACCTTTTCAGTAGTCTTGCTGGTCCTTTTCACACAAACGCATGGTTTGAAAACAACAACAAATGAATGCCAACAAGGCCATGCTAACAGACTTTTTCTGAGACCTAGGGAATCAGACGTGGCATGTTAGGGCACACTCTGCGGCTTAGATTATTCCGCATTCAGTTCACTTTGGGATAACCGTTGAAACAGCAACTAATCTGGTCTCTACAAGCCAGTCACATATCATTATCATTGATATCATCTGTTACATTTTCCAAAACTTAAAGCCATCATCTATTGCCAGGACTGGATGGATTCTGACGTCCTGTGTCTGGATCCTTGGAAAGACCACTAGACAAGTGGTGGCAGTAAAATCTGCCACACAGCAAATGTCACTTTCAGTAACTACATGAGTAAAAACAGACTCTACTCTGTGTGTAACATGGTGAAACCCCACTACCTAGACACCTAACCGTAGCCTTATTACAAGTAGTCTGTGTATGACAGGCGAACAGAACTGATGGCAAAGATTTACTAATTAAATCAAATAATGAATCGTCATCTTCGTTATTATTGTTTTACATAATATATGGCATGACACTAATGTAGTTGGTCATGGTATTACTTTAATAGTGTATCTGTCAAACTGGTCAGCCAGTGATCATAGCCCTGAAAACACTTAACTTGATATCCGTCAAACTGGTCAGCCAGTGATCATAGCCCTGAAAACATGTAACTTGACATCTGTCAAACTGGTCAGCGAGTGATCATAGCCCTGAAAACACTTAACTTGACATCTGTCAAACTGGTCAGCGAGTGATCATAGCCCTGAAAACACTTAACTTGACATCTGTCAAACTGATTGGTCTTCAAACTGTTGCTTTATGCCTTTTGAGACATGATGGACTGGCATGTGCTCGACACAGCTTAATTTCTCTTGTACATTATGCTAATAATAGAAATGTTCTAATAGGGAAGACCTACGTCCTCTGCCCCAGGCAGGAGATGTGTGTCTTTCTCCAGAGATATTCAGCCTATTGTGCAGATTCCTCAAGATTGTCCACAATCTGTTCCAAAAACAGAGTAAACAGGGACAAAGTACGACAATATCAATCAACAGCAACAAATCCCTGGTTGTGGTATATCGAGCAGGGCATGGGCTACTGATACTTCATGCGTTCTTAGCAGTAATCCCTCACACAAAGGCCTTGAAACAGAGAGCTTTTTTGAAAAGAATGAAAATGACACAGAAGCTCTGAGTTACTCCAGAGCTTCTGATGAGAGTATGCTTAATCATTAAAATATCTTAAACCGAAATTTGGTCAACCACTCATATGTATCCACCCTAAAAAGCATCTTCTATGTCAACACTATCAGAACAATTAAGCCTAAAAGCCACACATGAAGGCCTAACCCACTGCGGCAACCATCTTTAAAAGCATCAATGGCCAATAAAATGAAGACCCCACAAAAATGAACAGAAAACAACAGTGAAACCAATTGTCTACTGAATGTCTCTTTAACTCTGAATGAAAAAAATGTCATTGAAACCAAATGCCATCCTTAGCAAGCATTGGAATTCCACTTCTCAGTGAGGATGTGCTTTCAGGAAGAAAAACACCATACATGCCAGATCAAAAAAAACATCTACCAAAAGAGGTTTAGCAACAAAAAAGACAAATGTGCACATGTGACAAATAATGTGTTTATAATTTTTATAAACAATATAAATAATATGAACACATTTATATATATTCTAAATAATTGTTTTCTGTTGTATTGCTTTTAATCCACTAAATTAAATGAAATGAATTAAGTCTGGGTCACCCAGTTAGCCACTCATCTCATTAAAAGCTCATAGCGATGGCCAATGATGCGATAGTCCAGTCATTAATTACACCTCATCCTGTAACGATAGTTTTGCAGGTTCTTGCAGTTTTGCATGCATTACTTTGGCTCTTTAATAAGTTCATGTGGTGGAGATAGCTTGTTAAAGAAATGTTATGCAGCAATTGAGGTACTTTTTTTTATAGGCAACTAGTTTTGGTATCAACTCCAAATTCACTACGATGGTTTATGGTCATGGTTTTCTGGTGAAGGACAGATGAACACCACCCAGGCCATGCACTGTGAAGTTATGTGTTCCAGGATGGACTACACCATGAAAATGTAATTAAAGCTTTTACTGCAAGACATCCCCAACTATATCGCCAAAAAACACTGGTTAGCAAGCTTTTATCAGCGCCCACTGTGCTGTCAGGGTTAGGGGTTGCAAGGGTTTTGTATGTCTTTTAGGTAGTTAGCTTGCTAAGTTATAGATTATATAATTGCTTAAAATGGTGCATTGAAAATAAGTTGACATCAAACAACAAGAAGTCTACACCTAAAGGCTTTTCCTCCAAGGCCCACCCCTAACCTTCTCATGATACTGTACCTTTAGTCAAAGACTTTCAGTCATTCTGGAGGTGCTTGGATTTGTTTTCAAGTTTTGAATGTTGTTAATGCTGAAATTGAGTCCACAACAGTAACTTTGTAACTGTGGATGATTCTGACTTAATTAACACAAAATTGTGCCCTTGTTTAATGGTACATTGTGCTTCCCAGAACATCTCCTTTTCAGATTGTGGACTATTCTGTGTCATATTGTGAATCAGTTGATATCTCAGTTGGAAACTGTGATCTCAGCACTGTGACTGAGGTTTAAAGTTGCAACCTGAAGCCTCACTGTAATTGTTACAGAAAAACAAAGTTTCATCATTGTATTGATACACTATTGCAACACATCGCAGAACACTTACAATTCTCCACAGCCTTTCCTACCGGGAGGTTCAACGGTCAGATAAGGTTAGCTAGTACCTGGCCCAGCCAGAGGGCTAAAGGATGTTCATTTCCTGCTTCCTGTGGTTCAGCATCTGTAGTGTTTATTCAGATCAGGATCGTTTGCCAGCCTGTGTGCCAGGACTGGAGTTGGGTACCATGGGGACATGTCACTGTTGTGATGAAAGATGGCAGATTTTTATCTCCATACTAAATTCTGAGCCCTGGGCTGGGACAGCAGGTGCCGGTTCGTTGTGCTTTTCATTATCAGGTTAACTGCTGACACAGGGAGTGGTATCTATGATATCTGCGATAAGTCATCTACCATGCGTATTAATATCTCCATTTTCAGTTAAGGTACAGTCCATCCCAGCCATTAGATAATGATGCAGTAAAATGTTTGCTGCTTGACAAGACTGATTTCAATATATGATATGATGCAAAGGTCATCTCTAAATGCTAACCCTAGGCAGCAACATTACAAGTCTGTTTTTCTAAAATCATAAAGACCCTCATGCGTTCCCAAAACAGTATAATCAACTAAACACCTATTTAAAGGTAGTCTGGTTGACGTTCAGGCAATGTGAAAAAGATTGGACTTTCTGTGGTTGCTTCTGCGACTGAACTAGTTGTTGGGTTGTGTGTGTATGTATTCTGCAGATGTGTATCACCCGCTTGTGATGGCTCTTAACCTAGGGCACAGAACATGACACAGAAAGGTGTGACTGAAAGGAGCCCCCCGGCTTAAGCCGACTCTGGGCCCTGGAGGATGGCTGTGGGTGGCGCGAGAGGTTCCGGCTCCGGCTGGATGCCCTGTGTGAGCTCAGGAGTTAGTTGTGGTTGGTCGGACGCACGGGATGCTGGGGGGCCAGGGCCAAACGCTTGAGCCAGGTTGGCAACGGGAAACGGAGGGCCCGGGCGGTGGGGGGGGAGACTCCTGAGGCCCAAGCGTGCTCACGCATGCCTCGCCAGGACCCGCAGTGCCTCTAATTGCTCTGGTCTCCGATGAGGAGGGAAGAGGGGAGAAAAGGGGTCATATCCCAAACCCTCGTTGACCTGGACAAAGTGTTCCTAAACACAGCAAACAGCAATGGCCCGTTTTTTGGGCTTTTATACTAGGGGTATAAGAGCCAACCACTTTTCACTTTTTTCTCTCTCTCTCTCTGTTACTCTCTCACTCTCTCTCTGTGGCTCTCTCTTTCTCTCTCTCTCTCTCTCTGCCGCTCTATCTCTCTCAGTCTCACTCTCTTTTCCCTCTAAAGCCTGATTTCATAATGAAATCAATTTCACTCCACATCCCCGCCTGTGTTGTGATTGTTAGAGCAGGACCATGGCATAAAGAAGAGATTGTATTTCTTCACTGCTCCACAAACCGATCTAATTGTCAGTTCCTAATCAACCAGGAACTGTGAGAAGGGCTTCCTAATTATGTAACCATAGTTTCTGACTTGTGAACAATAGAGGAGCACTTTCTGTATTTTTGGTAAGAGTAAAAATGTTTGAAACCAGGGGTGAGTGGATGTATTGGCATGTCAGGAGGAAAGATGAGGACATGGTCCTACTCCTTCAGTGGACTTAACTCCCCCTGAGTTGGAGAGGACTGGCGTCTGATATCCTCCAAACACGTACAGCAGGGCAACAACAAACCATTTGGCTCCCTGTGTCTGACATGTATCTGATATGTATTCTAACTTGAATTAGTCTGTGTCAAATATTGTTTTTAGCTGAAAAACATGTTTATGAAATAAAAAGAGTCTTATGTCTTATTCTATCTGAGGGTTAGGAATTAACACAGTGAAAGGTCATGATATTGTTTGTGGTATGAAACATTCTTGCTCAAGTGATGACTTCACTGACCTGAGATGATCCTACACCTGAAATATTTACTGTATCTCACTGAGATGGCTTGTATGGGAATAAGATTTCATACGTTACATTGCTCCTCATGAAAGCGTCTTTAAACATTTAAAATATTCTGTCTTTTTCTTTCCATGATCTAGGTGAGGATTCTGCTTCCTTACTTTCGTACACAAACACACACAAACACACGCGCACACACACACACACACACACACACACACACACACACACACACACACACACACACACACACACACACACACACACAAAGTTGACATGGCAAATGCCTATCTTCCTGTTTACACACCATAATTCTTTGATTTCGGAAATTTACCAGACACCTAAGCAGATCATGAGACCCCTCTGTCAAACGTCATGCTTTAGAATGCTGACAGTGCCCTGAATATGGCTTGGTTAAAGGAGTAGACTGCCACGCTGAACATGTCGGTGAATCCTTAAACACATTAGCACCTTTCTCCTTGAACTGGTTCATCACTGATTCCAACAGCACATATGCAAACAGCAAAGGAATTAGTCAGGTCTAACCAGATCTCTGGATAATTGACATGACTCAGCATTTCCTGCTCTTTCAGTAGGGGTGCTATTTTTGCACATCAAATTGTGTCCATAGATACCTCTACAGACATTGCTGACAAAAAGGAATGTGCTGTATGCGTGTTTCTCTGGTGAGTCCTAAATAGTATATGCGCTCATTTCTGATACAGCACTGCACACACACACACACACACACACACACACACACACACACACACACACACACACACACACATACACATACACACACACAGCTCACTGCACAAAGTTCACACTGCTCACACACACTGCTCACACACTGCACACACAGACAAAGCAGACTGACAAGCAGCGAGGACAAGGCAGAATCTCAGATGCTTTTTTTTCCTGAGCGTTGGGGTGACGAGGGCCCTTGCCACAGAGGGCTTCTCTGGATGTAGCACTAGCGTGCAGAGGGGCAGGGCTGTCGTGCAGCAGCTCCCTGGTCGATCCTGGGAGCGAGATTGGTCGGTCACACTTTAAGTGCAACTTCTCTCGTTGGTACACTTTCACAGCACCAAAGATGCTAAAAGCTCCAGTGAGCGGATTCTTTGTAGGACTCAAAATCTACTAAATGATTTAAACTGCATATCAGGTTTGAGATAAAAAAGAAAGTGTGCCCTCACTCACTCACTCACTCACTCACACACACACACACACACACACACACACACACACACAGACAGACACACACGTGCACATGCACGCTCACATAAAAAGAAATCTCAAAATGACTAAAAAGACTTTTGATAAAATGTTTTTTTATTGATATTAAAAATGAAAGTACATGAATTGTGCATTCGGACGTTCTAGCGTGCAGAGGTTAAAGTAATGAAATTGGCACAGGATGAGAAGGCTACCGACACTAAAATCTTGCCACTGGAAGGCAAAAAGAGATCCCTTCATATCAGCGAGAAAAAAAAAAGAGGTTTTCTTCGACGAGTAGTAGCCTGTTCAAACACAACAAAAATGAATGCAGTCCTAGCAGTAGAACATACAAAGAAATATGTTGTAATGTCACTGGAAATATGGGATATCCTAATAATAAATCATCATTATAATAACAATAATAATAATAATAATAATAATTGCACTGCTTTGTTATACAACTGAAATGGGACGATCGAACAGACGCAGCTATCACAGCTATAACATGGCCTAGTGATGCAGAGAGGCCCACCAATGACTTTGAGCAGCTGGAGGCACAACCCAGCACGATGATGAAGACAATAAAAGAACAGGTAGTTTAAACAGTACAAGACAGGACACAGGCTTAACACAGGCATAACTCTGCTCGTCCCAAACGAGTTGTCAGTCTCGTTAGGTCAAACGGAACGAGCGAGCCAATCAACAAACCACGCAAACAGGCTAGGAGAGCTATGAGGCATCGTTTTTGGACGGGGGCATGTCGTGCTGCTACACAGGTGGAGGGTGGCGGCCCACGAGTGTCTCTCTTTAATCTCTCTGGCAGACCATATCGTTTCCTGAGTATATCAACTGCTTAAGATGAGGATCAGTATGGTAGCCCTTCATCAAATACACACTGATGCGAGAAAGGAGGCAAACCCATCCCGGGTAAAGGCAGTTTATAAGATTTGGGGCATATTGTTGATAAGAAAGAGAGATTAAGAGAGACTCTGAGGAAAGAGTGGATGGAGAATGCTGACACTCTCTCTCTCCCACAATGAATGCCTCAATCACCTCTATGTGACCTAGGGGTACAGATGAAAGGAAGCCTGACTAGAGTGGCTGGCTGGATATTGGCGTGAGGCATCGGTAAGGTAGGACAGAGATGCTCTTTCTAACATAAGGTCCCTTTGCCCTGAGCGCTGCCACCTGCCCACACTTCATACCCAGCCACATACTGCACAGAGGAAACACACACAGCTCTACACAAACAAAGTCTGCAAATAAAAATAAAAAAATCACAAATAAAGAAGAAAAAAAAACCAGATATAAAGATAGTATCACTTATACATTAAGTCATTTAGCAGACGCTTTTGTCCAAAGCGATACCATGATTGATACTGAAGTGGCTTAAACTGTAGTGGGTTTGAGTACAATCAATGCATACTTGGAAGAGGTTTGTCTGGATAGTTGCAAACCGCACTGGATGGAAGTCAGGCATGGAGGTTTTTTCCTTTCCTTTTAGCAGAAACCCCATTTGGCAGATCACGGAGCCATGCAGAAAAGAGTATTCAGAATATGTGCCTATTTTTGTGACATAACATGCCTAAGCAATCCAGGCTACTGCTGCTGTTGAAATATTCATTTAAAATCGCTCTGTGGCAAACCAAAAGGAAAAAAGGAAATATTTTTGGTACAAAGCATCTACAAAAAGCATTACAAGTAAATCGGGAAAAAAAGAGAGCATATAAAATAAATCCGTCAGTTGAGCATCAGTGCTACGTATATTATTTGGACCAATTTTCATATATATTTTTATAACAAAATAAATAATGCCTTTATACAGTGCCCTTATTTGTATTTAAACAAACAAACAAAAAGCTTTGCGGCTCATTACGCATGATACAGCTCAGACTAAAAGAATATAACATGACGTCCCTGGAAACTAATTATATATTTATATATATTCAAGTATTTGTTTTCAGGCAAAAGCATGTGAATACTACTGATATACATTAAAATATATTGTTAGTTGACATTATTGCGTTTTTTCCCTTTGAATTGAAATTTGTGCCTTTCTTCAGAACTGTAAAATAACATTACCACAAAAATCAGGAACAAAACCAAAACAGGAATGTCACGGTACCAGAAACTTTTTTTTCTTTTTTTTTCCTTGAAACATTTCCATGATGAGGACAAAAAAAACTTGAATAAAAACAAAAACAAAAAAATCAAACATCCCACTTCTTCCATGTCTTTTAAGGTTTCACTTCCTGAAGTGCAAGGTAAGATACCGTGGCGCAGCCAGCACTAACAGGAAGAGCAGTCCATTCGCAGGCGTGATGTCCTCCCCTCACTATCCCACAGTGCACTGCAACTGCAGGCCTCATGGGAGTAGCCGGGACCAGAGGCATGGCCTGGCGTGTGTACCACAGCAGCAGAACGCGACAACGCACCACCACTGCCACCGCAACAGTAACTTCCCCTCTCTCGCCGGTTCAGCCAATAGACCCTCTTCATTCTCTTTCCACTTTTATTTTAAAAGTCACACTTTCCTTAAAACGGAAAGTTTTTAATAACTATTCAAAGAAAAAAAACGTGCTTTTCAATCTCCTCTTCTTTGCGTCCATCCCCAAGCTAGCACCATGACATTTTTTTGAGCTACACGTTCATAGTCCATAAAAAAATAGTGCCTTTTTTATTTACTTAACAAGAACTTTGACGTAATCCGTGGCGATGTGCAATTTGCAGACTCTTTTCTGCTTTTTGTTTGTGATTACAAGGTGCTGGAACAGGAATCTAATTTTACAAAATAATTCCTTACAGTGTGGATGTTCCTTTACAGTTTAGGTGCAAACTAATCAAAAAAGGACTAAAAGAGATACTTATGTCTTGGGAGAAATTGTGTGGAATGGATTCTTTCATGCTAAGCACATTCTGGTGTCCTCAGAAATCACAAAAAACATCAAAAGAAAAAAAAATTCTCCTCTTGACACTTGCAAGCCAGGCGGCTTTTCCATCTTCCTTTCCGTGTTGTTCTTCTATTCTTTTAGGATCCACCTGAAGTGCATTCAGCCTTTTTTCCACTGCTAACTCTTTATTCTCTCAGTTTTTGTTGTGTCCTTTTGTGTTTTGAATGACAGAGTACGAACAGAGATGGGTGAAGAATGTGAGCATGTACGTATGGGGAGGGTTGGGTAGTCTGGGGCTGGGGGGGGGGGGCGATGGAGAGGAGAAAACTGCCACAGAGATGACGTCAGAGACAAAGCTTTAATCCCCTAGTCTTTTTTTTCTTCCTCTTCTTTTCCAACTCTTCTCCTGTGCAAACAATCCCAAACTCATTTGTGGTTGACGTACTTTTCCGTGTGCATGAGGACCGGAGGCAGTTTGCTGGGAAGCGTGATGAGGGGTCGATGGAACAGGGCCTGCTCCTGGGCCTTGATCCTCTCCGCCTGTCGCCGGAACTTCCGGGCCCGTAGGATGGCTGGGACGCCCCTCCGGAGACGCTGGGCTGCCTTGCGCTGCCACAAGTCATATTTGGAATACTTGACGGTCACATGTTTTCTTGGGACTTCCTGCGAATGGTCCAAACCCGGAGGAGAGAGGAAACAAGACAAAAAGGGAAGTTGGATTAATACAAGTTGTATGCACATCTCAACCATAGAATGCTGTTCACTTGTGAAGGGGAGAATGATCCTTTATGAATCGTAATCACTTGTAGTTAATAGCACTTCAGCGTCTCCTGTTTGGCGCTGGGACAAATTGGTTGGCAGTGAGATGCTGTCCCCCTGTGTAGCCTTATATATCATATTTCTTAAAAGCTCACCTTATCCACTAATATGGCAGACATGCATGAGGATGTCCTCCCCCAATCTTTTGTTTTGGTTTGTTTTTAAGTGGTAGTAGATCCAAAATTCCTTGGGGGTTACGTTAGTGCACAGGCCTTTTGGTACGGTTGTACTAAAACAAACTGCTCTCTGACCCCGACTTCAAACAATTTGGGGTAGTGGTGGCAGTCAGGTTCCCAAGCCCTCTGACAGTACGTAGGCGAGACCAGTCATTGTTCACTGACTGAACCCCCTTCCTGAAGCCCTCTCCTAACACACACACATACACACACCACTATCAACATCGTAA
This sequence comes from Clupea harengus, assembly GCF_900700415.2. Taxonomy (NCBI): domain Eukaryota; kingdom Metazoa; phylum Chordata; class Actinopteri; order Clupeiformes; family Clupeidae; genus Clupea; species Clupea harengus. The sequence goes on along the minus strand of NC_045154.1, from coordinate 5,627,846 downwards.
ACACATTCCGGCTGAAGACCTCTTTTCCTGGCCAGCAAGTCTCTCAGACTGTGGACTCAGACTTGAAAGGTCCACCCAGGGAGAAAGAGAGTACTAGGATTTATGCGGCAAGAGCACTTGTGGTGAATGCCTGCTTTCATCCTGTCCCTTAGTAGACAGCCCACTCCTCAGCCTAGCCCCAGATCAATTGCCGTGTTTATTTCTTTCGTTCTCTTCACAGCCGTTTCGGGGCTTAGGAACAGCTGGCCGACAAAGTTGTACGCGCTCAAACAAATTTCCATGCCAAGAGCTTGAGACCTTCTTAATGGAATGAGAGTAATGCTTCTTTTGGGGCTTTGCGTACACTAATGACATCATTTAAAAAGTGTTTTCCAGGCCGTGACAGCTTTGCTGAGGATCTCCACTATATACAGGCTTCTGAACGATCAGTGTACAATGACAAATGTGTGCCAGAAAAAGCAGCCTATTGTTTGTTGTTCTGTTCTGTTGCTAGCTGCTGTTTGTTTTTGTGTTTTAGTGGAGACTAAACCTCTAAAGTGAACAGCGGCCACTAGTTCAGAAAGGCCTTCCTTCAGACAGGAGCAGAGAGTGACTTGCCCCGTGGAAACCTGAAGTTGACCCCCTTGTGGAAACCTGACGTTGACTGCCTGTCTGTGTGCTCTTGAGTCACACCATTTTCCATGGATGTCAGCAATTTTGCAGGGGACAATACTTGCTTAGCTCTGCAGATTTTGCATGATAAACACACTTAGATGGATTTCTGTTAGATCCCACATGCTAAATACACCTGGATTCAGCACAAATGACGCACAGAAGGTCTCGATTGCAGGTGAGATAGGTGTGCAGAGACGGAGGTTCTCATGGCCGCCTACCTGTTTTAGTACTGGCAACACCGGTATGACCTGAAGAGACATGGCCGAAACGTCCCTTTCTGACTTAGCAGGCTTGGCACAGTATTGCTCCAGAAGATTAAGGTCACAGCTCCTGAAGCAACACTCCTCTACGATCCCTCGAGTCGGAGAGCGTCGATTGCTATTCCTGCCGGTCGGTCTACCTGTAGAGCAGAGAGGCAGACAACAGTTATGCACCAACATCGTTACAGCATCATTATTTGATGAAGAACATCTGATGTGTCCCTCAGTGGAATTATGATATGGCATGAAGGCAAATGCCACTGTGGTACTAATTGACTGATGTGGTTTATTTTGTCCAAGCACAAATCAAATGTAAAAACTGATAGTGGCAGTCTATGTCGGTTTGCTCTGACTGTTGTTGTTCTGCTAGTTTATTTGAACTATAAATGGGAAATGTTATCACACGCGCACACACTTCAAGAAGATATCTTAAGTACAACAAAATTACATGATGGATTAAGAGAGGGCAGTGGAGGGGCAGAACCTCACTCTCTCTCCCACTCCCTCACCCTGAATGGGTGAATATTCAAAATGGAGGATATCCTTTGACCTTGTCCCCTTGCCAGCTCAGCAGAGATAAAGGTACAGAGCAAGGCAGAGAGACATACGAGCAAGGGGAGAGGGGACAGGCACTGATAGGGATAGAGAGGGGAGGGGAGAGTGGGAGGGGGCAATATCCTATAGTGTAGGCACTGAAGCACAGAAGAACAGGGGAAAATTGCACAGTAGCAGAGTCACACGTGTAGGAAAAAGAGAATGATGCATGAATGCGGCTGTGACAAAACAAGCTCCTTCTGAAGATGAACTTTAAATTTGAGTCTGAGAGAAAGAGAGGGGGGTGGAGGAGCAAGGCAAGCCCAATTCAGTAATTGTCTCTTTAGATAGTGCAGCTTGAACAACAGAATACAAAGGCTTGTCTGTTTGTCAGTAATGGGTGGAAGGTATCAAATATTGGAAACCACGTCACAAGGAATTAGCCTTTTTGCTCACTAAAACGAATTTGAATGAGGGGAAACCATGAAGGTGCAAGGTTTCACCTTGAGAAACATCTAACGTTAACAGCCATGCATGTCAATGAAGCACTGCAATTAGCACCACCTACCCATTATAGTTTGTGACTATTGTTATTCAACTGTGACAACACAGTTAATGAATAGTATTGGTAGTAATGATAATAATAATGGCGACTCCAATCACTCCTCTGACTAGACAAACAACCTTTCAATTGAGCGTAGCCTGGGAACATTTCTGGGGAGCTGAATGGAATGCCACTTGGGTGCTATTACTTTCCCTGGCGGAATGTGCAAGTAAACAAACAGGCCATTGTCGCTCATTTTGCGGAGTGCGCGCGGCCCTTTCATATGCAACGAGGAGATATAGGCAGTAGAATGCGCGCAGTCAGCACTCACTCAGGCCCGGCGTCTTCGCGAACTCAGCTAAACATTCTCAAGTTGCGCACCTCAACACCAGCCACCAAGCAGGTCGTCTCACTTATCTTAACACGCACGTACAGGTACATTGTAAGCTTTATCATGACTGCTTAAAAAAACTTAAGATTGGTCACATGTCGCTACATCAGTCAGTAGTAAGAATGTGTCCACCTACTGAAGTAGAAGCCTCTGTCTTCGCACACAAACTGCAGCGCATCCACCAGCTCTCCTCCGCAGAGCGTTTCTGCCGAGGCAACTTCCACCATGTACAGTGCGAGAGCCAGGGCGCACACCAGCATCCGGCTAGACGAGGACATCACTCTGATCTGGGGAGAAAAAAAGACGCACTTTACAATATATGACATAAAAGCCATCTGAGACAGTTCTTCTCTCGTTAACTGTAGCATTGTAAAACTTGAATGTGCACAGCGGTGGCAGTTTAACGAAAAGGAGGAGAATAACAGCGATACACGAAAGCAAACGAAAAGTTCAACATTGCCCCATAATGGATCCTTGACAGCAATTTTATGCTGTTTATATAGCGTACTCAGTCAGACAGGTATGCTCACTTCAGCATTTACTTTTATGTAACTCCTCTCTCTTTGCAGCTTAGGTCGTCTGAACGAATTCCACAATCCAATCTCCATGTTCATCTGCTCCTCTTTATTGCACCTCAAGGAAAAGATTGCTTGTAGCGGGGCGACTTTTATCTGCGATGTGCCGCTGTCTTACACAATGCTCAACAAGTTGCAAGACTGGCTGCTCAATACTCATCTATCTTAAATCACCCTACTCAGCACTATGAGCTTTCTGCTGGTTCCCCGCCTCTGATCACAAGTAACCCCACAGTGCTGATGCCCCCTGGCGATCAGCCCGCTGGCCGGATTGTCCCGAGTTCAGAGTGGGGACGCTCCAACAAGACAGACCAGTACGAGCTGCCTCTTGAGAAACCTCGAAGACGTGCATCTCAACTGTCAGCCGAGAAAGTAAGTTAAGCCACGCTTGTTCTTTGAAAACCAATTCTTCCCTCTGCATTTTCCCTCTAGGGTGCAAGTAGAATCAGGAGTAGATTCAAGCTTCAGCTGTTTTGACATCTGTGAGTATATGTTCGTATAACAGGCAGAAGGTCTACGTCATTTCACTTTCTTGGTCGACGTTGATTTCCAGCTGATTTCGGTTGAGAAATTAAGATAACCTCTTACCTTGTTCTTGCGAGTCCCCGTCCTTAGGCAGGTGTGGCATACTGAGTGGTAGCCTTGTTTGTGCTGCGCCTCCATGTCGGTATTCAGGGTGGTCAGTTGTATTTGGTAAAAAAAAAATTGCAGGTGAATTGACTATCCCAGCTGCTGAGACTACGTGGAGATGTTGTATGAAGCTGTCCCGGTAATCAGGCGACAGGCAAAACTTCTCAGCGAGAAGTATTATATACCAAAACCCGCCCCTTCAACCGCCTCCCCCCCCCCACACCACCACCACCACCACCTCCACCCTATCCCTATTACCTCCCACCCCATCCCTTGCGCATGTCTGCATGCGGAGGTTACCGGCGATGAGAAGTGGTCCATGAATCTAAGCAGAGAGTAACCCAAGAGTCATCAACCAAAGAGATTAGTTATCAGACGTCTGGCTAATTTTCATGCTCTTTCATCTTCCACACGAATAAATACAAGTTGACATTCTGGTTTCATAGGCTGGAGAAACTTTTATTCGCAAAAACGGTAGGAGAAACTTGAACGGATCAAAACAAAGATGTGTTCAATTCCGATTGGTCCATAGGTGTTATTACCTTGGAACGTCTCAGGGGGGAAAGCATCTGACAGGTCTTTTCCACTGAGACCACCGGACGATGATAACGCCAGGTTATTTTGTCGTTATCTACAAATGGTCTTCAATAAACTGAATCACTCTCAGGCACTTTAGTTCGAAGTGCTAAACGTACCACGTTTGGCTGACGATTACAAATGTGTGCGCTTAAATCTGTGTGTAGCAGATGAAGGACTGAAGCTGAGGTCATAGGCTACGACTTCTTATTTGATTTCCACTCATAATCTTAAAATCTTGCTTAAAACTATGCGCATTTAGTTACATGTCACCTTGATGAAAGTTGATGTCTGTATTTTGTTCCATTAGAAAACTGGACACGAGACTAGCAGTACAAGCTTTGTAATTACGTCAAAATTGTAATTCGCCAAATCCCCTTTACAGCAATACATACATTTATCAACATTAGGGACAGTTGAAACTTAGAAATGTGAGTATTTAGTGGCCGCTGGTCTTGTATAACTATGCAGATATGCAGACATAATTTGGCCATATGTCTGCCTTCAGCTTGACTGAAAACAAGATTAAATGCACCTTTCAATTGTACAAAATATGAAACTTTCTGTATAATCATAAACAGTGATATCTAACACTTGTGCTTTTCCCAAGCCTTTTCACACTTAGCTTTACATTTAGGTAGCTATAACATGAATATCATCTGCAGGGAAATATTCTCCAGATTCTACTGGTTAACAGTTTCAGACTTTATTAACTGTTTTGATTATTCCAGAAATGGGCATCCCTGCTGTCAGTTATTTTGTGTGTATGCACACTGAAAGGAGATGGACTCTTAAGTCTGGCATAAGTCTCTGACAGTGGCTTAAATTGTGGTGTAGGTGTTGTGGCAAAGACTTCACTCTTGTGGTGGTTGTTTTATCTGCAGAAAACAGAAATCCAACAAAATTATTATTTAGCATCAATCATGTGTTTGTAGGCATGAAATTACTTGCCTACCTTGTGTATATATTTGACCACTGTATCATCAGATATTTGCAGGGACCACATCTCTACTTATGCAGGAGGGAATTGGCAGGGAGAACATCTTTACCATAAGACAAGGAGAGTTTGATTACATATTTTCCTTTGAGAATCCCCATCATTGTATTGCCCTGATTAAGTTCCTCATAGAGCTGGAGAAATGTAACGATGTATTGAGCAAAAAAAGAATACGATGCTGTGTAACTCCATGCATGTACAAATCTTGATATTCGTATAGACTTGGTGTTATTTGAGCCTCATACGTCATAGCACAATCAAAGAGTAGTTTGATGGTGACAAATATATTTTTGTATTTCCCGCATATTTAATTTTTTCCCTGAACAAATAAAGACAACTGAGGGGGCAAAGTGCTCTTCACTGCATTTCTTTTAGATACAGGTTGTCAGATACAGGTTGTTGGGGAATCTGGTAATTTATTATGTAATTACTTACTGACACCCATTCATTCCCTAAGTATTTTTGTTGTTTACCATTAAAAAGCCACTGAGGAGAAAAACACCAACATGTGCTGGAACACTGGAGCCATGAAAGACATACCGTAGAAGCCGCATGAAGTGAACTCAATCTAAAGGTGAAGCCATGGTTACGTAACACTGCACCCTATAGAACTACAGCACACATATCCCCTATACATCCATCTCTTTTAGGCACAGAGCATTTGGGCCATCTAAGATCAATGGGCTAATAGACTGGCAAAGGATGGCAAAGCACCTATACTACAGCACCTGAAACATTGCTTTAAGATGTTACATGGTCTTTGGCTTCGTTTTAATTATCCCTCTACTGATTTGTAGTTGTGGCAAAATGGGGGTCTCCGGGAAGACCAAGGGGTTTCAACTTAAAAAGTGTACATGTGTGGTCAAATCCCTTAAGTTATAAACTGAATTCCTGTACACTGAAAGATATATCACTCATAATTATGTAGTAAACTTTAATGTGAACTCCACAAATCTGTGGTCTTGATGGACCCATTTCCTTCATAGAAACACAATCTGAGGCAAGAATAACATTTCAGAGTCAAGGATTTAAGTGAGAAGTTTCAAAACCATATGACTGTTAAATTAATTAATAAATAAATAACAGAAACCAATTAGAGATTACATACCCAGAAAGTTTAACCAAGGGTCCTTTACACATGCTATGAACATTTCAGTCTAATAGCTTACACAATCGTGGATGACCGTGAAAACGACTCTGCATGGTAGTTGAGGCCTATTTTATTATGTGACAGGAATTTAAGATGGTCAGAACAGATTACATGCTCTTGCTGTCCACAAAATGGACACATATTTTTTCCAGACTTAACATATTTGAAAGATCACACACACACTCACATATACACACAGCCCATAATTAAATATCACACAATCAGAGATTGCCACAAATCATTGTAAAAGAAGTGGGATGACACAACTCTAGCTTTCACAAGAGACCACTGCAGCAGGCTGAATAATGAAGGGCTCCGTTTAAATAAACAATAAATGCTAGGATTTACCGTAAGCGCAACCTCAAAGACATCAAAACTTTCAGCGGAGTTCACGAAACGCTTATCAATCATAAAGGAGAAGGAAATCCTTGGCTGGAATGGGCCGCTCATGAATCATTTATCGCTTCATACGCTGGGCCGCGCTGTGATTTATCTGCGTTGTCATCTTAACTACATCCGCCAAAAAGGAGCAATGAGTTCAGATCACTACGCAGACTTTGGCATTGTGGGTAGGCTACGCGTATCTTGGCTGGTGGACAGGCTTTCCTGTGTGACAGCCTCATGTCAAGCTATCTATAACTGCACAACGAGTTAATTCTTTACTATTACTTTTCCTATCTTTCTTATTAGTCTACAAATTCAGCCTTTGGCCTACATTAGTAGAATACGGCGAAACGTCACCCGTTGGCATGTCTACCGACTATGACTCGAAATTCTCAATGGAGGCCCGCCCTTATATCTGCCGGAAATCATTAGCATGTAGCTAAATGGAGGTCTTCATCTTTTCAAAGTTAGTGGTTTCCCTGCCAAATGACACGCCAATTGCTATGAAAGGTTATCTACAGGCAGTGATGGAACGGAATCTTCTACATATTTGCAGACACTGCCATCTAGTGGGTGTAGATGTGCACAATTTTGAACCGTACAAAGTTCACGGGGTTTTTGTCTTCTTAAAACCTGAAAATCACGGTGATTTGTCATTTCTAGCGTGACTGGATCTGCTTGACTATATAATTTTTCAGTCTCGCTTTACGTTAAGATTTTGAGAATGGGTTGAACTTGACAGTCACCAACTTAGTTATTTTACAAAATTGCATTTATGCCATAACCAAACCGCATGATATGATTTCATTCCTCAGATCAAAAAGTCTGAGCTACCTCTTGTGCACCTATACTAAACCAGAGAGGTTTTATAAACAATTCCAAGAAATTGTATGAGCGCATTTTGGCTGAATGCAGAAGTTGGAGTGCAGGTCAGCTCTTGTCATTTTCTTTGGTATTAATGGCATCCAACAAACTGGTGCTCAATTCCGCCAATAGTCTATAATTAGGGATGCACCGATACCAGTATCGGTATCGGTGCAGATACTTCGTTAAAATACTCGTACTCGTTTTTGAATTGCCGATACCACTCATCAGTATTTCACTGCATCAAACTGGCCGGGCTATGCTGACACAAATTGTGATTTATTGTCCTACCACTCTCTGCCAGACTAGTAAGTAGCTTATTTGCCGTCTTGTGTTGCATTTGCTTGATGTTTGACTGTGTTAGGAAAGTTTGTCATAGTGTCGAAGTATTTCAGTATACAGGTTTCGCTCAATTTAGCTGCTAGCATCTCGTTAGCGATTAGCAATTCCGTTGTGCTGCCTTAACGGCGATTTGGGCTCATTTTAAGATAAATGACGACGACAGGAGTAAGGCACAGTGTGAGATCTGCACTGCTACGGTGTCGAGGGGCGGAAAGGAAAGTAATTTGATTAAACATCTGAAGACACACCATAGTGCTAAGTACACAGAGTTCACTGATGCTAGTGACGCAAGACCGAAGCAACCAATCTTAAGGCCCTGTAGGAATGTTAGTAGTAAATGAGTAGGTTTAATATGGGTTTATCTAATTCAGTATAAGACAAAGGGGTTAGGAGTATTATTTGAATGGGAAGACGGGGCTGCTTTGTCTTATGATAAATAAAGGCTGGGTCTTCGAGGTACTATGATAGGTTTCTGATTGGTGGGGTCAACGGGGAGGTCATAGGTTTCATTGGTTGAGCAGTCAGCGAATGGAGGCATTAGGGGGAGTGTTAGTGTTAAGTTTAAATGCCTAAGCGGGAGATATTTTGGTCAGAGCGTCTTCGAATTCATTCTCATATTGTTGTTTAGCATCTTCAATAAACCTTACTGAAATACTCTACAATCGGCTGTCTCCACTTCGACATTTCCTGGTACCTCGCGGTAATTGTGATCGGACACCACAGCCCCGTCACACCATGACGTTCTGGTCAAAGTTCTATGATGTTAGAGGAAACGTTGGTAATCGTCCATGGTCGCTGGTATTGCGCCAGAAGAGCTTTGTGTGAAAGCTGGTGAACGCTGTAATCGTCGGTAATCGTCGGTGATCGGAGGAGAACGCTGGTCCAAAAAATTTTTTTTGAACATGCACAAAAGTTCTCATGGAGATCAGCGTTCTTCAACGTTTAATTTAAACGCTGGAGAACTTTCGTGGAACGTTTTATTAACTTTGCACGCGTTTGGCTATCATAGTCAGTCGTTGGGTAGGGTAGACTGAGTACCTACAGTTGATGCACCCGAAATAACTTATGTGCACAGCAATCCTGAGACGTGATTTTTAGTTTGGACATGCCTACTAACGTCCTCTTTGATCCAGGGAAATTTGAACACCTAACCCATCTCTCGTAGGAAGATATCGGCGAAAGTTTTTTCACCAAGGGAAGATCTTGATTTTATCATGTCCCTTCTACAATTAATATGTTATTAACCATACGTGATCAACAAACGCAACTTACATCATTGCAAACGTTATTCTGTGCACTATACATCCACATATTCAATGCTATCATGTCATGCAAGGTCATTGCATAATCTAGCGAAAAGCGGAGTGGAGGGTATATGCTTGCTTGAGCCAGCATGAAGTAGATGTACTGAACGAGTACATGTAACATTTATATATGTAGTGTCTCATTTTATTCATTTTGTTATCTAATTATGTATTTATCCAAGTATTTAACCATTCATTCATTTATTTATTTATGTATTTATTTAGTTATGGCCCCGATAATCCTCCATAAAAACCCACACGCCAGCAAAATGCTTTTCTGTCATTATTCACACGTGAATTACACGCTTAACACGCTCTTCTAAGGTTGACTTATCGTTTGTCGCGCTGGAGTGACACGTCAGCACACGTTTGTCGCGGACCAGTGACACGTCACTTGGTCGGTGTTACACACTCCTCATGCGTCAGTCCCACGCTAGTCATGTCCTACGATATTCTTTCGTTAGTAACACGGCAGATGTGTCCACATCGCCCTAGAACGCTCGAAATTGAATGATTAGAAAGTTCAGAGAACGTTGACCAGAACGTCATGGTGTGACGGGGCCTTTAACTGACGTCTTGCAAAAGAAAAAAACGCGCACGCACACACAGAGAGAGAGAGGTAGAGAGAAAGACTGTGCCACATAGGTTAAGTGATTGTTTGTGTACTTGAGCAGGAGATTCTTCTGATCCTTTTGTAACTGAAATGTGCTCTTGTGCTAATCAGAGGTGTCAAGTAACAAAGTACAAATACTTCGTTACTGTACTTAAGTAAAAATTGTAGGTATCTTTACTTTACTCAAGTATTTATTTTTCTGGCAACTTTTTACTTCTACTCCTTACATTTTAACACAAGTATCTGTACTTTCTACTCCTTACATTTTAAAAAAAGGCTCATTACTCTTGGTTTCGGTTTTATTCCAAAAGTTTCAAATGTGCGCCATCCAATACAGATCAATGGCGCCATCCAGATATACTGACTTCGAGCGTAATTGGATGAAGCATAGAAACTCATAACACTCATTGGTTAGGCTATCCATCTTCTTTACGCATGACGCAACAGGCGAACAAATGATACAACGCGCGGCAATGGCAGTGTCAGAAAGAGATGGCAACTCTGGCGAGACAGTAGTGGCGATGGAGAACAGCAAAACCTTCCACATCCCTGGCCCTACCTCAAAGAATTGTTCGAAATCGTCGGGAGCAAAAAGGACTCATGGAGAATGCCTTGCAAACTTTTCGAACCCAAGAACCACGTACTTTTGCCATTCAAAACATGTAGAGGTAAGCTCTGTATTATTATTATTATTATTATTATTATTATAATGGTCGATTTACGATGCTTGCGACAGCTTCGCTAGCAGAGGAACATGCCAACATGCCTTGGTTTGCTTGCTAGCAGTTGCCTACTGAAGGATCCTAAGTTACAGGTTAACCTAGTTAGCTCTCTGTGATGTTTGACAAATAAGCTGTAGGCTAATTCACTACCACGATCTAAAATGTACTACACAGTAGCAGTGTCGATTTTAGCCTGACATTTCTGGTGGGGCAATTTGGTATGAGGTCATGTCACCTCACAAAAATAGTCTACATTCCTCATTGTAGATTGAATTAAAACTTCCAAAATACTCGAAAACTAGCGATAGCTAACTAGCAGTAACGTTACTGGCATTGGTCTGTCTGATATGATCTGACTATGTTTTTTTCTTTCTTGGTCACAGGGTACAGTTCTCGCGGTTTTCGCAATATTCGAGTCGAGTTGCTAGGCAGATTTCGTGGGGCACATCTGATAGTGCCCCATCTCCCAAAGTTATCTTTGGCCTGTGTGGTTCACGCTCATTAATGTTTCCATGGCAACGGTCTTAAGCTTGTGCCGTAGCCCACAGAGCAGAGAAGGACAGCGGAGAGCAGCATTTCACAGAGCAAGCACACAGACAAAAACACACATGAATCAAATTACTCCAAAACAGGACTATAATGAGTCAAGCTTATTCTCACACACACATTCACAAACACATTCACGCTACTATGCATATTAAATAAAATATAACATATGCATATTAATTAAAAGATATAACAGTGTTTCCCCTAGGTTTACAGCTTTGGGAGGGGGGGGGGGCACGGTGTGCAGCTTTTGTCACTGCAGTTTACCTTTTTGGCCTTCTGGAAGAAAATGTTTTGAGATATTTGCGGCCTAAAATTCCTGATTTCCCAGGAGCTTTTCCAAAAAGTTCCGATGAAAGTTTTTATTTGTAGGTGTTTTTTGCAATGAAATTGCCGAAAACAAGTGAAAGTTGGGATATAAAGTTGCGAATTTTCCTCTTTGTAATTATAATTGAATTATTTGTTGAAAAATAACTGATTAATAAACAAACATTAATTCATCAAGAACAAAACGATTGAGAAATGGTCCTCTTAATAACCTCACCAATATGCCAAACAAAAGATTACCAGGACTACAAAAATGTAGCAGAATAGGCTTTACTTATCCACAACGAAGTGCACATGTTGGCATTACAAAAGGACCATCAGTAAGACTGAATAAAATGTTATGAATGTCTCAGCCTTCATATGACGAAAAAAAAACTATGATCTGTCTCGTCATCTAACGTCCGGCCTGTGTTTCTGCCGTTCTCATTCTATGCTTATCAATCTGTTTTGCTATCCTTGTTTATTTATTTTATCCGTATAGGTGTTAATGTTCAATTTCATATATTAATTTAAAGTCGTCCAATTTAAAGTCATCCATTCTTCAACACTAGCTGCTACCTTATCTTCAAACAGACAGTAACGTTAAATCTCCATGGCAACAGCTCTTGAGGGTTTGGGAAATAATCAGATGTATTGCTTCCTTCATTATTAACAGCAAAATAAATAATGTTCATTACATGTCATAGATTTATTACCAGACTCTATGTAAAAAGGGCCACGCACAACTCGCGGAAAATGATAAAAAATGGAAGCCAGATCTATTTCTGAATTTTCGGTGCGGACATGGGCGTACGTTCTGTTTCCACGTCTGTTGTAGCCATTCTCATTAGGCCTCTTTCTCGACCCTACCTAGGAAAAGATCGCTGGATTCATGAACGCCTGGAAATGTGTTTTTTAAAGCTTAAGTGTCCGTAGCTGTGCACTGATTCTTAAGCCCAATTCTGTCCGCTGGTGGGAGCGTGCTCACCTGTGTGTGCGCGCACGTGTCTGTGTGTGTGTTTGTGCGCATCGTGGCGGAACTCCGCCATGCGTGATACAGAGAGCAGAGAATTGTAATCGCAGAAATTACAGAAAGACAGAAATGACATGCCGTCGTGTAAATAAGATAAATAACATAAGGCTATTTATTTTGTTTAATAAAATAACAAGCTATAGACCTGTTCTATAGGAAAGGTAATATTAAATGACTTCCGTTGTGATCTGGCGCTTTATAGAGTTTAGAACAGTGCAACAAAGCAATGTGCAACATGACATGTCTGAGTTGTTTAAATGCCTGTACTTTATGGAGATGCTGAGCTTGAGCACGAGAGACCACAATGCAAGTGCTGTGGATCCTGGATGTTTCATGGTTTACAATTGCTTCCAATTTCATGGTTTTATTACTAACAACAAATGTAGGCTATTGTTGAGGGCTTTGTCCTTCACGTACTGTAGGCTACCTCTGAAGTAACGTTAACGCTAGCTAGTAGCTATCGCTATCGTTGTCTGACAGGACTAAAGCTAACGTAGCTGTCGGTAGGAAAAACGTATGGCCAGAGAATGTGTATTAAAACCGGATGTCGTCACTTTAATCCGGTCTCTGGTTGGATAAAACTTTTCAAAAGAAATGGACAAGGACCTTTGATTTATTCTGTAGGAACCATGCCGATGCCTGACTTTTAATGTTGTGTGACGTTGTTGAAGTTCAAGTTCAACATTAATAGCGATTGAATTACCCTTGTGTCGTGTAATCGCTAGCGGTAAATAAACATTAATAACTTGAATGACTGATTAAGGATATATGTTACACATCACAAACACATGTAATCGATGGGTTTTGGGGGAAATGAGGTAATTGGTTAGCTTAAATTGCAGTATCTTAGGCGAGCTAATTGACCTGGCTAGCTATAGCGGAATTAACAGTGCTAGCTTTGTGTTTGGTCATATAGCTTCGTAAAAGTTCGGTTAACAAGTCACTTGTGTGTTTAGTTGTATGACTTCGTAAAAGTTCGGTTAACAAGTCAATTGAGCATTAAGCCACCTGACTATAATGGGTCTATTCATATCAGCATGCTAACGTTAGACTTATTAGCAGCGAGGCTAGCTAGCTACTATGTGTTCCAATGGATTGTTGGTCTAAGCGTTAGCTTCAGTTAAGACCTACGTGTACCACATGAACAACTAAACGAGTCAATGTAGACATATAAAACGTTGTGTAGATAGCTTTATTCACATAAGCCATATAACTTCACAAAAATAATAATAATTTAAAGAAAACCGATCGTTTGCATGTCAGGCGATCAACACAACTTCTCAACTAAAAAGTAAAGGTCCTTGTCCATTTCTGTTGAAAAGTTTTATCCAACCAGAGACCGGGTTAAAGTGACGACATCCGGTTTTAATACACATTCTCTGGCCATACGTTTTTCCTACCGACAGTAGCATTCATCTGTTTTGAAACTTCCGTCTATAATAAAAAATCTTTTCACGTCAGATTTGCTCATATAGGCTATTGCTGACACTTTTAAATTTTTTTTTTTGAAAAATGGTCTGATGCAAATAGATTAAACAGTGATATATTAAGGTAATAGGAAGAATTTTTTTTTTAAAACTGGAGAGCTGTTATAACTGGCTGCCAAACTCACTGCGCCATGGCAACCCATTCAGTTATTAAATAATGCCGGTTGTGTCCGTTGTTCTGGCTGGTCTAATGATGCGATCACGTGGGGCAATCCGATTAGGTATGCGGATAGCGTGCAGACGAACACCAACAGCAATCGGATTTCGAGGTTACTCACTTTGGACCCCCGATTCGAGGGAGTGCGGATACAGTGTGCGGATACAGTGCGTTCGTCTGCACGATAGGGCTATCCGGACTCGGGGTTCACCGGGTTCAGACAAACTAGAGTCCGTCTGCACTTGGCCTGATATATTTTGCCATAAAGCACAGATTGAGCTTTCTGCAAAACAGCGCCATGGGGATCTGGTGGGGCAATGCCCCACGTGCCCCTAATGTAGAAACGCCACTGCACAGTAGTAAGCTAATATAAGGCTATTTAATATTCAGTTTATGTATCAGTGTTTCCCACAGGAAATGTGTTAGTTAGGCTTGTGATTTCAGATAACTGAAAAATGTATCACGGCAAAATAATTCATGTAGTCCTTAGTGTCACATTTGTTTTGAGCTGTCCTGTTGGTTTGAATGCGACTAAAAATACCCATGTATGTACCTGCCCCTTTTAATTTTTAAAGCTGAACTATATCTATATTCTTTCACTTTGAATTGAAAAGCTATAAAACACTATATATGCAGTATATTTACTAACCCTCAGCACAGATGATTAGCATTACATAATTGGTTTGTTATTGAATTGAAGGTGTTCCATGAAAAAAATATGACATTTTGAGTTTTTTTGTTATTTTAACAGGTTTACTCCTGTCGAGTTTGCATTTCTGGCAGAATATGCGAAGACTATGAACCTAGTTGCAAAGGCCCTTGATGAGAGACGAATGTGCAAATGGGGTGGAGGTCTACTTGAATTCCAATACAGTTTGAGAAAAACATGCTTATTAACAAGCATTATTATATTTTTGTATGACATTTTTTACCATGTCTTGGGCTCCATGTAGCACTCATCAGCTATTAAATTAAGCTTCTATTTCTTACAGTAGTGTCAATTATATTAAGTCCAACTAGTTTAGCTTCAAATGTTTTTTTAAATTTTTTTTATTAAGGTTACTTTTTACTTTTATACTTTAAGTACATTTTAGAGCCTGTACTTTTTTACTTTTACTTGAGTAAAGAGGTTAAGTCGATACTTCAACTTTTACCAGAGTATTTTTAAACTCCAGTATCAATACTTCTGCTTGAGTAATGAATGTGTTTACTTTTGACACCACTGGTGCTAATCTAGTAATAGTTCTGTTCACTTTTTTTTGTTGTTAACTATGCAGCAAATTGAATTGCCTTTATCTGGTTATATTTGCATTTTGTCTAATGTGATGATATTGTCTGTTTGAAGGCTTTTTTTGTGTGTTAAAACCAGAAAGCTCTGTTTATTTTTGGTTTGGGATAGCCTTCTGTTAATTTTGTACTATAGGCTTGACATAATCTGCAGAGGATAAAATAAAATCTGCCTCCAAATTAATTGCACTTTCATGGAGACCAAATCTAAGAAGTATAGGTATCGGTACTCGGTATCGGCAAGTACACAAATAAAAATACTCGTACTCGTATCGGTTTGTAAAAAAGTGGTATCGGTGCATCCCTATCTATAATGAATCTCTAATCTCTAGTCCTGTTTTAAATTTGAATCTAAAAAATGTATGTTTTGGTACACAACGTCCAACATGATATCATGGTAAAACGTAAACACTGTGCGAAAAAGCCATCAGAAATGTATTATACAGTATGTCTACGTTTTTTGTCTGGCTCGCCTAGTGACAGTGTCCGACTCCGTGAAATCGGAGTAGCATACATTTCGCTTTGGTGTGTGTGTGTGCGTGCGTGTGCGCGAGAGAGAGACTACGATATGTCATGTCATGAGAGTAAGATATGTCATCCTGATTGGAAATTTCTTGATATCAACCGTGCATGTGTGCCGCGCTTGTGCGTACTGTTTTGACGTAGCCTATTAGCCTAAACAATAAATTAGGTAATCTGGCTTTCATAACTCAGTGCCTACCCTCTTACTGACATCACCGCACGTCACTGGTGACAGGCATGGTTGGAACTTGAGAAAGATATATATCAACAAACGAAGAAACGTGTACATTTGGCAATGATAAACGAAACCAGTTGAGGATCCAAAACAGCCTGACGGGTTTAGGCAAAGAGTATGTTGGGTAAAACTCATTGCCTGCTCTTTGGTTTTGGTCTTCGCGAGGGGAAATCCCGCCGACCCTTGGTTGGTTGTCTGATGACGAGTGGTGCACATCCTGTAGCTCTTCAATTTCATTTCATTGTTTTGTAATGTCTGTCCCCGTCTTAGACTTAGACTAAATAGCCTAATTTGTTGCCTAAGCATTCTAGTATTTCAATAGGCTAGTAATCACAGAATTTTGGAAACTGCTGAAAAAAAAAGTGGATCTGACAATGGGAGGACTGCAATGACAGGCCTACAGTGAGATCAGAATCAATAACAAGTTCATTACAAATGTACATTCCCTTCTTCAATAAACACATAACCATATATGTCATAATGTATAGGCTAAATTGGATTCCATAGACCTCCCCTGCCATGGGTTAAAATGCTTGACAGGCTCAAATTTAACAATACTAAATGTTTTAATTAATTTAAAATAATGTAATTTAGCTATTATAATGCAGAATGGTATATCTTAAATGTAGCCGCCACTAGGCCTATACTGAGATCCATAATGGCAATTTGCTTTAGTTTTTTACTGGAAAGAACTGGTAAAGTTTGTATAGAGTTTGTTTATGTGTATTTAAAGGGGCAAAAAGGAGAGCTAACTGTGGTAGGTACGTGGCATGTAAATAAATAAATAATATTTTAGTTTACTGTTAAGTATCTGTCTGCATCTGCCCGTTTTCTTGAGCAATTCCCACCCCATTTACAGTGCATCCGAAAAGTATTCACAGCGCTTCACTTTTTCCACATTTTGTTATGTTACAGCCTTATTCCAAAATGGATTAAATTCATTTTCCCCCTCAACATTCTACACACAACACCCCATAATGATAACGTGAAAAAAACTTTTGCAAATCTATTAAAAATAAAAATCACATGCACATAAGTATTCACAGCCTTTGCCATGACACTCAAAATTGAGCTCAGGAGCATCCTGTTTCCACTGATCATCGTTGAGACGTTTCTACAACTTGATTGGAGTCCACCTGTGGTAAATTCAGTTGATTGGACATGATTTGGAAAGACACGCCTGTCTATTTAAGGTCCCACAGTTGACAGTGCATGTTAGAGCACAAACCAAGGAATTGTCTGTAGACCGCCGAGACAGGATTGTATCGAGGCACAGATCTGGGGAAGGGTACAGAAAAATGTCTGCAGCATTGAAGGTCCCAATGAGCACAGTGGCCTCCATCATCTGTAAATGGAAGAAGTTTGGAACCACCAGGACTCTTCCTAGAGTTGGCCGCCCGGCCAAACTGAGCGATCGGGGGAGAAGGCCTTAGTCAGGGAGGTGACCAAGAACCCGATGGTCACTCTGACAGCTCCAGCATTGCTCTCTGAAGAGAACCTTCCAGAAGGACCACCATCTGTGCAGCACTCCACCAAGCAGGCCTGTATGGTAGAGTGGCCAGACGGAAGCCACTCCTCAGTAAAAGGCACATGACCGCCCACCTGAAGTTTGCCAAAAGGCACCTGAAGGACTCTCAGACCATGAGAAACGAAATTCTCTGGTCTGATGAAACAAAGATTGAACTCTTCGCCCTGAATGCCAAGCGTCATGTCTGGAGGAAACCAGGCACCGCTCATCACCTGGCCAATACAATCCCTACAGTGAAGCATGGTGGAGGCAGCATCATCACCTGGCCAATACAATCCCCACAGTGAAGCATGGTGGAGGCAGCATCATCACCTGGCCAATACAATCCCTACAGTGAAGCATGGTGGAGGCAGCATCATCACCTGGCCAATACCATCCCTACAGTGAAGCATGGTGGAGGCAGCATCATCACCTGGCCAATACCATCCCTACAGTGAAGCATGGTGGAGGCAGCATCATCACCTGGCCAATACAATCCCTACAGTGAAGCATGGTGGAGGCAGCATCATCACCTGGCCAATACAATCCCTACAGTGAAGCATGGTGGAGGCAGTATCATGCTGTGGGGATGTTTTTCAGCGCCAGGAACTGGAAGACTAGTCAGGATCGAGGGAAAGATGAAGGCAGCAATGTACAGAGACATCCTTAATAACCTGCTCCAAAGCCCTCTGAACCTCAGATTCGGGCGACTGTTTATCTTCCAACAGGACAACGACCCTAAGCATCGGGACAACTCTGTGAATATCCTTGAGTGGCCCAGCCAGAGCCCAGACTTGAACCCGATTCAACATCTCTGGAGAGATCTGAAAATGGCTGTGCACCGACGCTGCCCATCCAACCTGATGGAGCTTGAGAGGTCCTGCAAAAAAGAATGGGAGAAACTGCCCAAAAATAGGTGTGCCAAGCTTGTAGCATCATAATCAAAGGTGCTTCAACAAAGTATTGAGCAAACGCTTTGAATACTTATGTACTTGTTATATTTCCGTTCCTTAATTTTAATACATTTGCAAAAAATTCGAATCCTGTTTTCACTTTGCCTTTATGGGTTATTGAGTGTAGATTGATGAGGGAAAAAATTAATTTAAACGATTTTAGCCTA
>NC_045154.1:5440610-5608606 GCF_900700415.2 Clupea harengus | reverse complement strand
TCAGCATCTGTGACTTCTGAGGACATGGGCTGAACTCTGCTGTTACTCTGTATTGAGATTAAGTATTGATTAATTACTATTAGTCACCAAAACTACACTAGTAAGATATATAGAGAGAATATTTTATGAAGAATATTTTAGATATATTAACATCTGTTACTGTCACAAAATATATAAACTATTGCACCTTGAGGATGAGAGTCTTGAAGGCTTTGAGTCTGTGGAGGAACCTCTGCGCTCCTTCTGTCCTCTCAACACCCACCTCCTCCTGGCTCACCCGGAGAAGCTCTTCCACCAAACACTTGGTCAGGACTGTGCTCAACACAGGCTGCCGATAGGCCAAAAGCCCACTTACCATAGCTTTGGTGCGAAAGCTCTTTAGAAGTTCATTGTAGATATTATTGCACATCTTCTGAATCCTGACTGCTGGATTTGCTTATCTCTTGAAAGGCCTGATGTAGAGCAAAACTCTGAGAGGATCCTTTCAGTGAGGTCACTGTGGAAGGCTGTGAAATCAGCCATGTGCTCGATGGTGGGTTCAATCTTTCTCATCAGCTGTACCAACACTATACTGACTAGGGAAAAGTAATCCTTTCCCTCAGAACACACAGTGATTTTGTCCACTCCCTCTGTGCAGGCAGTGACTTTGCAGTTCTCCGAATCTTGATCACTGGTTCCACTGATCATGGATGAAAAGTCCCTGGTGGGTGGATTGTCCCTTGGCCTGCCAGACACATTGTTCATGATATACTGTGTCATCGCAGTGGTCAAAAGACTTAAGTCGCCACCGTGGATCTCAGTATTAGAAATGGATGAAGAAGGAGTGCCCTCCTCAGGAGCACCATTTAACTCTGCAACAACGCCATCCAGCAGTTGGCCAAGGAAAATCTTCAAAGACCTCTCCACTATGGCATACACAAACTTCTCTTGAGGGCAGTCATACTCTGGTATGATGTGTCGAAGGCGATTCACCAGCATGTCTGTCAGTGGCCTCAAAGTTCCACTGGACAAAAGTTGCTCCATCTTCATCCTGATAGCGGCAGCATCATCTAGATTCAGGACCATCCTTCCCATTACAGTCTCCATGGCATCAATGGCTGTGGTCAGATCAGCACACCCTGAGGTGCCTGTATCCTTGATGTTGCCACAACTTTGAACACCACTGGAACTGCGACCCTGGCAGAGACAACTCAGGTTGACGGCCAAAGAATGACACTCTGAAACCTGAGCATCCATTACAGAGGTCCCTCAACCGCTGACAAGTTGTGAGGAAATGCTGCACTACAGCAAGCCTCTTGATGGAACCAGTGTGGTTGCTGGAAAAGTCGCTGCAAAAAAATGTACATCCTATATTAGATTTTGTCCAATTGGGCAGACAGGTAAGTAGAGTTGATGAGACAGGTATGTAGAGAGAGGGAATTTGAGGAAGGTGAATATTTGTGTGAGCGTTGATACTTACTCATTCACGAGGTGTTTGACGGCAATAATGGATTTCAGTGGTCCATGGGGGAATGAGTCGTGTGGACTTTGGTCATTCCCTGAATGAACTGATCCCTGGACTGCGTCCAGGCAATGAGACTTTCTGGCTTACTAGTGGCCTAGGGTACATATTGATGTTGAATATGGATTATAGTTCACATGTCACCATTTCCTGAAGAGTGGTTGAAATAGCGATCATTATCAGGGACTTACATTCAATTTTAATCGTGTACTTAAAGTCATTAATGCTAGTGCTTTGCCACATCTGGGCTACCAAGTAACACATCAATGTACATTCCAAAGGCTTGTACTCTGACTCCACATCTGGATATTGATATTTGTAGTTGTTGTGAATGTCACTGCACTGACCTGATTCATTAAAGGAATGAGGCCTGGCTTCCACCAAACCTGGATGAACCAAGTCAACCTCAGATCCAGTCTGTTGCAGGAAATACATACAGGAAAATATGAATACTGGTTGACAAAGCTGAAAGATTCAGCACATACTCCTTATATGGCAACACATACTACAAAGTGCACTGCTACCTCAATTCCTCATTTTTTGTTCAGTTTATTGAGCTCTCAGTCAAACTGATACTGTCTTGGATGTCTTTTGCTGTGTATGTCAACTAAAAGTTATCAGGATGTTGACCTGGTAATGCAGTTAGCATACCTGAAGGTCTTGATAACTGGTCTCCAAGAAACCACTGTGAAGAGACACTGGAAACTGACCAGTCTCAACCTGCATCTCTGAAGACACAGGTGGGTCTCTGTGAGGGGAAAAAGATATGACATTAGATATAATGCACATTATGGAAGGATTGAAAAAAATTGTGATTAATATAGTTTAGAATTAGGAGAATAATAATTTGTGGTTACCGAAATATCCCAGTGGTTGGTCCATGACTGACAATATTGTCATGATGAATGATCATGGTGTGGAATGCAGTTTGATGATTCATAGCTTTGTAAAAATGGTAGCTAGAAGGTACAAGCACCCTTGGTTACAAAAATAGCTGATTTTGACCTTGACACCAACACTTACACTTTTTTTTTCTTTCTTGAAACAAGGTGACATAAAAAGACTTGAAATAATATTACATTACAGGAGTCTATCACAGTGTCTGTAGGCTAACATGCAGAGAGAAAACGTATACGTTCTCATAATGAGGCAGTTCATGGTTAAAACTATGTTAATACTTAATTTTAAATCGTATTCTGAATGCTGAAATGTTTACAAATTGAGGTTAACAAAAATATCTATATTAATTGATGTAAATTTAAAAAAAATTGTGGAGTACAGCACTCACCGTGTAGTAACGATCGCAGTGTAAAATCAAAGTGAATGTAAATCGAACATAGAAGTATTGAACATTCTACTTTGACTGGAATGTATCGCTGTAACGCGTAAGAATCTCCATGGCAATTCAAACCTCACGTCACATCAATTACGTTAGCTAATTTCGGGAGTCCTTTTTGGTCTGACGCATGTCATGAAACAATTGTTTTTAACTGTGTGCTTAAATTATGTGGTTAAAATATGTACGATTTCCACCCTCTATCTGGTGACATATACTTCAATATTATTGCCAACATATTGAACCAATAATTTTATTTCGGTCTTAGGTATTAGCAGAAAACTAGGCAAGGATATTTTAAACCGTTATCACGTTTGGTTAACAGTCCTAATAAAGTTAGCTATTTCTAGGGTGTTCGTAGCTGCTAAAGGGAAATTACCAGAGATGCTTGGGAAATAAATGACATCTCCATATCGTTAATGTAGTGATCTTGGTTGTTGCAAATGTCCAATGTGATGGAACTGTTTCAGATCAGAGGCCCGGTCATCATCCCCTTTCAACAGCAGAACTCACTGCAACTGTTATGATATGGTCGGCATCAGCGGCGTTTCTAGCTATTGAAAAGATCAGGGGCTAATTCAAGTTTGCCTGGGGTTTGTCTTTTCTTTTCTTTTTTTAAAGGGATATTGGCATTGGTAAATTGTTGAGGTACCAAAATATTAAGATTACATGCGTGACAAAAGAGAAAACTATTTTGTTGTTCTTTTTTTTATCCCTATATAGTCTCTTTTGTGTTTTATTCCTTAACAAATATTATATTTGGATATAATCCCTTTGTCAATCAACATTTTGATTAGTAACAAATTTAATTACATTTCTTTTGAGTAACTGTCGATACAATTACATTTCTTCTGTAATTTAATTATGTAACTCCGTTACATGTAACTTACTCCCCAACACTGCATATGCCTAATGTAGTCAAGAGCTGCATCCATGTCATGTTGAAGTTAAGAAAATGTAAAGGAAGTGTAGCTCAGAGGAGACTGTTAAGGATGCTGAGATAAGGGAGAATAAGGAAACACATGATGCTAACATGGAAGACAACATAGAAATACAAGTATTTATTCATTCATATTGGTTCAATTGTTGGACCACCTGCCTAGATTCACTTGCAGACTAAAGTACTGTAAACTCTGACAAAGCTTGTCCCTCTGGAACATTTCAAATACGTTTGAGGTATTCACAAGATGGCATCAGTCTCTATGACCTTATGACTGGAAATGAACAGATGAAGGAATGTTTTCATTAGCTCTCACTTACAAAGAGGGAGAAACAACTGCCATAAAGACAACATTTCAAGATTGTTGCACAACATTTAAATAACTTTCTCTCTTGAAAATGAAAAGATTGGACTTTTAATTACTTTCTGAAAGCAGAGCAAGAGTATTTTCTTGTATTTTCCAGTTTGACTATTTAGTCCAGCACACTTTGATTCTGAGCATGTGGGTAGAGATGAAATCCTTTTCAAGAGCAGCAGAGGGAGACCTTGGTTCTTTCAAAACAACCCTCATGCCTCACCCCAGACACAGAAGCACAGGGACCATACCGGTGCCTCCGCTTCAGCACCCCACCAGACTCTGCTGCGTTTCTGAAAATAGGTGAATGTCTTCAAAAAGGAGCTCCAGAAAATCAACGTCAGTGTTGCAAATCATTCAAGACCTCTGTGAACATATGTTACTCTCAGTGCTTTGCTCACTTTTCAGCCAAAAGCGTCCATCATCTAGGCTGACTGGTCCATGCAGACTTAAATAAATAAAATAAAAATACATTTTATGCTAAGAAATAGTATTTGGTGCACATAGCACTGTGTATTACTGCAAATAATAGAAAGAATTGATGACTGTCAGAAAATAATGACAAGATAAAACCACATCTTAATTTTAAGGTCATCTGGATTCATATGCAGTATCAGTTATTTAGTTATTGGTATTTCACAGGACCTATATGATATATCACGGGACATATAATAGTGGTGCAATGACTACTCCCTTGCTGCAGCTTGCAGGTCTCTGTTCCTCTAAAAAAAGGAGATCCTAGAAGCCGGCTACTGTCTCTTACTGCCCAGTCAGGGGTTCCCTGACGTGGTTGGGCAAAGGTATTGGATGTTAGTGCTGGGGTAAAGCCACTCTCCCCCCTGGCTGGCCTCCTGAGTCACCAGGTCCCAGTTACTTTTTAGTCCAGGGACCAGCTGACCCTGATGACTCAGATGATTTGCTGTGTCTCACATGCCCAAGTCTTCCCAGACATCAGCTCAAAAGAGCTTGTCTCACTGTCGTCTCACGAGTGGAGGTGCCCTGTTTGCTATGTCTATGCTATGTGACCTCTTTTTAGGAAATACAGGGCTCACACTCTGCTGGAACACGTTTGTTGAGAAACCAAAGCCCTGCTTTGAAGGATTCAAAAGAATGACCCATAAAAGTATGCCTTCTTCAAGTGCAACAGAACAATTACATTTCAAATCCTGAGTTTAAAAAATCTCATCAGTGGTTTTACACTGATTTAGTTTAATCTGCAACAAAATGCAAAATATCTGTATTTCTTGTTTACCCAATGGCAATCTCTTCATGTCATGAAATATTTTTGGTTGAAATAGTATACTGGCTGTTATGAAATCCCATGTCAGCTTGTTAAATAACCCAAGCCACCAGAGTTAGCCAATCCCACTATGGGAAGTCAACCATTGCTAGTATGTTTTCTTACAGTCTGTTTTGACCAAGGCTCATGCACCTCGGCTGACCCGGTTCACACAGCTAAGGTAGAGTTTGTGGAGATGCAGATCATTGGTCCTGGAGTGGGCGCCATGGCTGAGGATGCTTTGGTTGTGTGTAGGCTGCCAAGGGACCTCAAGGCTTCAGTTTCCTGACCGGGTGCCAGTGGTTAGTGGACGAGGGGCCAGTAGGGACACTAGAGCTGGTCTGCTGCAACTCGACCCCAGTCAGCGCTCAGCCAAAGGTCTGGTCACACACTGTTGTCCAACTCTGCCATTTATAGATTGAAGAGAGAGGTTTGTGCCTGCAGTTCCCCTATGAAAGCATTTGAGAGGAAATGGGAACTGACGACTTCAGCTTCAGTCACGAAAGACCTTTCAAAGCTCTAATTAAGTAATGACAAGTGAACAATGTTTTAATGTACATCCGGTATTGGGCAAGGCATGAACAGTAAGAGGAGATGTGTGTCTATACTCAAAGACACACACACACACACATGTAGACCTGTGTGCCATTGTATTTCGCCTATATTGTATTATTTTACATGTCTTAGTTTTTCATCCAGGCACACAGGTAATACACCTCTTATAACTGTGTTATTAAAGATTTAGTTGGTTTGGAGTTAGCCATACAGTAACCATCTTTACAGTCGAATGCGTCAGGCCCATTTAAGCTGGGGAGGTGGGGATTTTTTTTTTCTGGATATCTATATTTGATCTTGTTATTACTATTATTTATTTGTAATATGTAGTTTTGATATTATATTGTGAGTCAAACATGTACTTCTAATTATGTCATAGATCATATCTCACACACTCAAGTCACACATTCCCTTTCCTAAGGTATTGTTTTTTCCCCAAAAGTTGCAGGATGAAATCGGTTTGTAGCAGTAGGTGTGTATGCACAGAGTTCTGTTCCGCATCGGTGCTGGAGGAGGTGTAGGCTACAACTTAGCAGTGTGTTACTGAACTAGTTAGTAGAGCATCAATCCAATTTAAAACATGTGAAAATGAAATGCAATTAGTTGTACACGCTGAGGGGAAATCACTATTTGGTGGAGCTGCTAACAACTTGATAGACATCTGAAATGTGACCCCAACTACACACTGCATTTTGTAAGACGTTAGAAGACAAAAAGGTTTGAAAACACTGGTTTAACCTTTAACAATATGTCGTATAAATAGCTTCATATATTATCCATTATGTAAAATCTTCATCTTAAAAGTGACTAGTAACTAAAATTGTAAAATAAATGTAGTGGAGAAAGAACAGTATTTCCCCCTGAAATGTAGTAAACAGTAGTGTAAAATGGAAATACTTAAGTAAGGTACAGGTCCCTCAAAACTGTACTTCTTTACTTTCGCCTGCTGCTTAAGTTAGTAGCCATCAATCAAACTCAATCCAGTTGTTTATGCTTCTGGTTCGCTAGTTGTGACTTGTGATAGCATTGCATGCTATTTAACATTGGTAAAGGAGTGCTGTGTGAATCTCATGGCAGTGAGCTGTAGTTTTTTACCACCACTATCACAGGTTATAGTTAGTAAAACACTGAATTCCATTTGATATATCCAGGTCAAGATGCAGAGATGCAGTCATTTTAAAAAAAAATACAGAAATACATAATACAGAAAGCCCTAGCCCTGTAGGTAATCTTACGTGTGATTTATAGTGATGGGCTATTTTTCCTTACTAGAAATGTATGTAGACGTGAGTGAAAAAGTGACAGCACACATAATTGGAATGAAAAGTAATAAATACATATACTGTATTTATCCTAATATAAAGTGGGAGGTTGGTGAGCCTAACTGCATCATTATTTTCTTTTTTTTGTGGAGAAGGATGCCCATACCCCAACCCCCCCCCCAGAAATTGGCTTGCATGATGCCCCTGTCTACAGTTACTCTTACTCTACATCACCTGCATTCCATACATCCAGTATGGCCACAGAAGCCACTCTTGTACATGTTTTCCCCCATAGCAGCTTGGTGAGATTCAGAGTTGGCCATTTCATGTTCAAGCCAGACTCAAGCCATATTTGGTGCACTAGCTTACCATGGTGGCCCATGGCATGGAAAGTGTTGAACGGTGCGAGGGGGAGACAAGAGGAAAGAGGTGAGCAGGCACAGGGCCTGTTTCAAGTCGGGTTGTGCCGCCAAGAGCGGGGAGCTGCATGCTAGGCCGTGGAAACTTTCCCGTCCGGGGAAAAGGAGGCCTGTTTCAAGTCGGGTTGTGCCGCCAAGAGCGGGGAGCTGCATGCTAGGCCGTGGAAACTTTCCCGTCCGGGGAAAAGGAGGCCTATATTAAATATCCAAAAGGAAAAGGGAAATTGTAAATTGAAGATCCAGACAGGAAGACGGAAAAGTTTGACAGCTGAAGTGAATAGTTTTGCTTGTAAAGGCCTCCAGCTTTTTATTGCTTTTGTCAAGCGGCATTTATATTTCCTCAAAGTGGAGCTGAAGCTGGGTTGGTGTGGCCATATGCCTCCGCAGTCATTGACTGGAGTATAATGTTACCCAAAAGTCCAAGGAAAAAAGATTAACAACCTTTTCCAATCTCTAGGGACTCATTTGTAAAGATGGACGACAACAACAAAAACAAAAAAAAGACTCAAAGACAATTAGCTTGGATCGAGACGAGGTGGAGGTTTAAACCAATCAAATCAAATGGTTTCAGTTTGTACAATGATGAAATGATAAAATGATGTACCCATCCAGGTAACTGAAAGGCTGACATGCCGCTATGTGTCAGAGACATAAGGAGTATTTTTCTCCCAGGCGTTGCAGCCGGCCTTAAGCTGTGTGCCCTGTGATCTCTCTGGTCTTCAGGTCACACTATTGTTTTTTCAGCATCTATGTTAACACTGGATCAAGCGCATGCCAGCAAACAGTCAGTCTGTTATTTATAGGGGTCTCCATAGACTGGTGAGGGTGGGTGGCAGTGGGAATGGGGGAGGGGGGAGCAAAAGGGTAAACAGAGTCGTGTAAATTTAGATCCTACCAATGGCCGCCTCCATGATGTCACGTGGGCCCCTTCTACACATGTTCAACTTTGACCCACGAACCTCAGCCAGAGTCTGTGAGCCAGAGCTACCTCTGAACTTGAATTTCACATGATGGCGTGATGATGGCGGTGCGTCTATTGTATGTCGATTTGAAAGTATGTGTTATTTCTGGAGTTCCTAAAATGCTTGATTTGTCCTCCTAGGCACCTTAAGTTTCAGAGAAGGGAAACTGTCTCCATCTGAGATGCTCAATTTAAGCCAGATGCAACTCCAAGCTATTCCAGGTTCTGTGCATGTCTCCTAGGACCCCCCCCCCCCCCCCCCCCCGCCCTTTTTTTATTCGCTTCTAACTCCTAATCTGAGAGCTGCTCACATTTAGCCTGAGATAATTTTTGGTTGTTTTTATACATTCCCATTTTGGGTTCCTAGATAAAATATCAATGGAATTAATTTAAGATTTTTAATATAGTCTATTCATTAAAAAGAGTATTACACTGTGCATTTATAGCATGAAGAGCACCACATTATACTACACCATTTTAAGTTCCTAGGTGCATCTGTTGAAGCAGTGCACATTACAAGGACCAGAAGGATCCTTTCAGAGAAGTAAAGACCTTGTCTTTGTCATCGTTCTTGCAAACTTGACAATTAACACAAATATTAGAACTATGTTTGTCCATAACTGTTTCTATGTCTTCATGCATTGGATGTGGTACATGCACCACAATGTGTGATTTATTTCCTGTTCTATACTTTCTATATGTGTGTCCTGCTATAAAACTCCTCTTCCCCAGTAGCCTACATTACTAGTGGTAGCACACACTTTTTGAACATCATCTTTCCATATTTGTCGAGTACTATGTCTGCAGCTCAATGACAGTGAAATTGTAAATGACAGTGACATTGTAAATAAATAGTCGCTTAACTGTCACCAAACAGTGGCATTAATCCAAACCGCAACAGGTGTGCATCAGGTCAGATGGGAATGGCGTTCTTTTCTAACTATTGTGCGGGCCACATGCGCACTTTAGATCCTACCAATGGCCGCCTCCATGATGTCACGTGGGCCCCTTCTACACATGTTCAACTTTGACCCACGAACCTCAGCCAGAGTCTGTGAGCCAGAGCTACCTCTGAACTTGAATTTCACATGATGGCGTGATGATGGCGGTGCGTCTATTGTATGTCGATTTGAAAGTATGTGTTATTTCTGGAGTTCCTAAAATGCTTGATTTGTCCTCCTAGGCACCTTAAGTTTCAGAGAAGGGAAACTGTCTCCATCTGAGATGCTCAATTTAAGCCAGATGCAACTCCAAGCTATTCCAGGTTCTGTGCATGTCTCCTAGGGACCCCCCCCCCCCCCCCCCGCCCTTTTTTTATTCGCTTCTAACTCCTAATCTGAGAGCTGCTCACACAGACATTTAGCCTGAGATAATTTTTGGTTGTTTTTATACATCCCCATTTGGGTTCCTAGATAAGATTTTTATTATAGTCTATTCATTAAAAGAGTATTACACTGTGCATTTATAGCATGAAGAGCACCACATTATACTACACCATTTTAAGTTCCTAGGTGCATCTGTTGAAGCAGTGCACATTACAAGGACCAGAAGGATCCTTTCAGAGAAGTAAAGACCTTGTCTTTGTCATCGTTCTTGCAAACTTGACAATTAACACAAATATTAGAACTCTGTTTGTCCATAACTGTTTCTATGTCTTCATGCATTGGATGTGGTACATGCACCACAATGTGTGATTTATTTCCTGTTCTACACTTTCTATATGTGTGTCCTGCTATAAAACTCCTCTTCCCCAGTAGCCTACATTACTAGTGGTAGCACACACTTTTTGAACATCATCTTTCCATATTTGTCGAGTACTATGTCTGCAGCTCAATGACAGTGAAATTGTAAATGACAGTGACATTGTAAATAAATAGTCGCTTAACTGTCACCAAACAGTGGCATTAATCCAAACCGCAACAGGTGTGCATCAGGTCAGATGGGAATGGCGTTCTTTTCGAACTATTGTGCGGGCCACATGCGCACTTTAGATCCTACCAATGGCCGCCTCCATGATGTCACGTGGGCCCCTTCTACACATGTTCAACTTTGACCCACGAACCTCAGCCAGAGTCTGTGAGCCAGAGCTACCTCTGAACTTGAATTTCACATGATGGCGTGATGATGGCGGTGCGTCTATTGTATGTCGATTTGAAAGTATGTGTTATTTCTGGAGTTCCTAAAATGCTTGATTTGTCCTCCTAGGCACCTTAAGTTTCAGAGAAGGGAAACTGTCTCCATCCGAGATGCTCAATTTAAGCCAGATGCAACTCCAAGCTATTCCAGGTTCTGTGCATGTCTCCTAGGACCCCCCCCCCCCGCCCTTTTTTTATTCGCTTCTAACTCCTAATCTGAGAGCTGCTCACACAGACATTTAGCCTGAGATAATTTTTGGTTGTTTTTATACATCCCCATTTTGGGTTCCTAGATAAGATTTTTATTATAGTCTATTCATTAAAAAGAGTATTACACTGTGCATTTATAGCATGAAGAGCACCACATTATACTACACCATTTTAAGTTCCTAGGTGCATCTGTTGAAGCAGTGCACATTGCAAGGACCAGAAGGATCCTTTCAGAGAAGTAAAGACCTTGTCTTTGTCATCGTTCTTGCAAACTTGACAATTAACACAAATATTAGAACTCTGTTTGTCCATAACTGTTTCTATGTCTTCATGCATTGGATGTGGTACATGCACCACAATGTGTGATTTATTTCCTGTTCTATACTTTCTATATGTGTGTCCTGCTATAAAACTCCTCTTCCCCGGTAGTTTACATTACTAGGGGTAGCACACACTTTTTGAACATCATCTTTCCATATTTGTCGAGTACTATGTCTGCAGCTCAATGACAGTGAAATTGTAAATGACAGTGACATTGTAAATAAATAGTCGCTTAACTGTCACCAAACAGTGGCATTAATCCAAACCGCAACAGGTGTGCATCAGGTCAGATGGGAATGGCGTTCTTTTCGAACTATTGTGCGGGCCACATGCGCACGACTGTTGACAGATTAAATATTTTAGATGGCGCTCCCGGTCATCCCCACACAATCCATTTATCTTCCAACCACCACGAACGGTTTCCCCATATTCCAACCGCTCTTTGACAGAAAAACAATTAGCTCAGCCTTGATGCAATACGGCCGGAAACTACTAAATTAAATCGATTTAAATCAACAAAACAATGAAAAACCACATGAACAGTACAATATGACATTATGACATTAAACAAATATAACTATCAAGTAGGTGCCAAACAAAATGCTGAACTTACAAAACCTTGACTGTAGGCTATAATCTTAATGGTGTAAACTTTATATTTATTTCATGTTAGTCATAGCCATTAGTTATACGGCCTCTCATGATAAAAAAGAAAAAACCCTACTAGTGCCCTTTAGGTAGTTACTTTCATACGCTCTATTCGGATCTATTTAGGATCTAGCCTAAGAAACGGGAATAGGTCATATATATTAATATATTTGATGTATTCAGTAAGCACAGATCTAAATTTCATTGCATTGTCTCCAAGGTGTCATTTCACAGATGTAGGCTATACATCATTTGCACTTTGGCACACTAGCTATGAGCGGGTGATACTCATGTTGCTCCTCAAACGTCCTGTTGAAAATGTATTTATTTCATATAAAAACTAAATTCGCAATGTCCTTATTCCGTTATCTTTCCGCTGTAGCGACATCCCTTTTTGTCAGGCTTGCCTGTCGGCTGGAGACGCAACAGAGGGCAGAGAGTTTGTGTGAGCTCCTCTCACTGCTCCGGCTATGGATGACTCTTCGTGTCCCCTTATCGCCCCAACCGGTGGGCAGGAAACCGCCAAGCTGTTGGTCTCTTCATTTCTCTCTCCTCTACCTTTCTGAAGAAGCAGTCTGGAGTTACGTCAGACCCCGGCCAAAAGTGCAGGGCAAGCACATAAGCGGCTAAGGAGCTATTCGTAGGCAGAGCTGCCAAACCCGGGTGAGAGCCTCAGCGCACTCCTCAGAGATTTCTGCTATCATTGCGTTAAGCGTTTGTGTTGCAGCATGTGGTAAGTCATCTGCTTTCTGCAAATATAAAACATTGGGGATCTTGGCAGTTCTTTTATTTCTTTACACCCATGACAGGTATTCGGCACAGGGTAAGTGCAACAGAAAAACTTATTGGACGTAAATAAACTTTTTTTTGGTCAACCTGACATGCAATGACATCATGGATCATTTAGAATTTGGTGCCTGGAGAAGTTGCGTGACCCTTTTTTGACTAGATTTCTCATTAATCTCAAGTCAACATGCCCCACACTCGAAATAGGAACCCCAGTCCTATCCCAGAGGTAACATGGGACACGGGCTTGAAAGAAATGAACGAGACTTGGAAGGGAGCAATTGCCTGCCTTGGAGTAGCAGTATTTTTTGTCATGACCATTGGGATCATTTATTGGCAAGTTGTCGATCAGCCCAACAAAAATTGGATCCTGAAGGGGAGTTTTAGCGGACTGATATGGGAGAGAAGAAGTCAAACTCTTGTGATCCAGACTCTGACGGAGGACAAGACGTTTGTGGAAATTGATGTGGGCAACGTGGGGAACCCCGACACGGAGGTCCCGTTTGTTCGGAACCTGTGTTGGCTCAACAAAACCGAGTTCTGTTACACCTGGGATTCGGTTGCAGACGTGAAAATATCACTGGATATACCTGATATGCTTCACCAAACAGAGTGCTACAGCATGAAATGGACCCCAATCCACTGTCACGTACACCTGAAGGTATGACACCGGTGTTTTACTATCAAACATGTCAGAGGAAGTGTGTGTGTCTTTTTTTTTTTTTTTTAACTAAGTAGCCTAAATAAATCAAATTTTGTCCAGTTTAGAGAACTTAAATTCTAGAAATATTATGAACGTATCAATTCCATTGGATTGTGCCTTTTGGCATTCATTTTCTAATATGCATGAATGATTAGATAGGCCTAATCGATTTATCTCCACATTCAACATAAATCTAGAATACCATGAAGTGCTACACCTATGTTATTTATACAACTTACCCAAATTTCATTGTTAATATTACAAAACATTTAGCAATTTGGTGCAAAATAGATTTTTTATTAAATATGTTCCCCACACAAAGGAAATCTTGACTGAAAAATAATTGAAGTAACACAGCATGTGTGGTAAGAGTAGCCTTTATGCTGTAGTTGATTTCTTGTTACCTTAGATTATTCATGGCTCTGTCTTCCTCAGAGGGTTCTTAAAGCAATGGCGGATGTTTTGAAAGTTTAATCTTTCCATTTAGTACATTCCCGAAATGACTCCCTGTCATGTGTTCCTCCAAATTCTCCCCTAAATCTTGTTGCTTTGGACGAAGTGTTTCACAGAAATTCCTA
The DNA here is from genome assembly GCF_900700415.2 of Clupea harengus. Lineage (NCBI taxonomy): Eukaryota > Metazoa > Chordata > Actinopteri > Clupeiformes > Clupeidae > Clupea > Clupea harengus. The sequence goes on along the minus strand of NC_045154.1, from coordinate 5,594,617 downwards.
AATCCTATTAGTGCTCAGACGACTTGCACCTGCCTCCCCTCCGTGTCAGATGATAAGCCCTTGGACACATGCTGTGATATATTAATTATGGAAATAAACAGCGGTTGGGTTCATTTATGACAGAAGTGACAACCCCAGAGTCCTCACGCTTGATAGCCCGTAATTGCAGACCTCCCGTGTGTGTCCAGCCCACAGCAGATTGCATGTAGTCTGTGAAATATAGAAACATATACAGTAACACATTAGATACATTTCTGAACTCACACTTATTGCTTTGGTGGAGATCCAGAATTTTTTTCATATACACATTGTAGACATGATAATGAGCAGGAAATATGAGAAGTATTTGTCATTCTCTGGTGACAGTGTCTATGCGAATATACTTATCACACAATGGCCCTGTAGGAATTAGAATTGCTCTCACTATCGTGATGTTTCATAAGTGTGACACTGGGAAAAATGCATGGCAAAACCCAGAACTCCCTTAAAATACATTTGTTACACCTATAAATGTATGCCAATTCGTGCTGTTCAGGATCTTCACATTAGCATGAATTTAGACACATATTATTTTTAAGACAGGTACAGAATGTAACTGACTTGTAATTAATGCAGTACGAGTGCTCTTCATGTATCCCTGTGTTTAGAGTAATACCCCACACTGTATGCAAAACAGCACACATATGGCTGGTGCTTGTTTCTTCACAGTTGTTTTTGCATCTAACCTAATTCATTCAGTCATCTTTGTTTGTTTGTTTGTTTGTTTGTTTCACTCATTGTCTCTCTCTCTCTGTCCCCTTGCCCCAGGACTGTTTCTCCATGAGTAACGTGTCATGGTATGGGGGCGCAAGCGTCGTCATGCCCAGCTGGCCCATTAATGAGGCCAACATCTCCATGCAAGCCTTCGTCATGAGCGACCTGCGGGACAACCCCTTGGGCTATGGCTCCGTCCTTGAGCGCTACTTCCTGGGCTCCTCTGGTGAGAGGGCTTCTCACACGCTACCCCCCATAAAGACAGGGGATGCACCCCACGTGTCGTATGTGTATGTGTGTGTGTGTGTGTCCAGCCACCAACTCTGGTCCGACAAGCTTAGAAGAAGGCCTGCTACACACTCAAATATAGAGTAACTAAATCCTAAAGGTAGCCTACTGCTTATTAGTGCAGAGATTAAACAACAAAGGCCCAGGACACTACCTACCCTCCTAAATTAACTCGTTTGGATTCCACCATGATTGCCTTGTGTTGCTAAAAAAAACATAAACAAGCCAGAGCCATGGTGATTTTAATAACTTGTGAAGCTATTTTTGGGGGGTGTCTGGATGATTGTAATGGGGGTGGAGGGGCAGAGATTCCATGTGGATGTGGGTAAATGGTTAATGGGATTCATTGAGAGGGCATTATAATGACCCTTGGGACTCCAGACCTCCAGCCCTGCTATGGGAGACATGTGTGAGTGGGCAGCTGAACACCAAACCTGGCCAAAGCCCTGCATCAGGGGCCTGGGAGTGCTCTCAGGAGGACATGGGCATACGGATACACAACAACTTATACAGGCCTCTGCTCTACACTAAACACATTCTTGAGTTGGTCCATAGGTAAATAAAAACAGAAATCACACACACGCACACACACATGCACAAACACACACGCTTGCGCGCGCGCGCGCGCACACACACACACACACACACACACACACACATATTCTCTAAATAGTTTTCTAAACATTTTCCACATTTTGTCAAGAAGTAGAGGAGGTGCTTATTATTGTTCGTACACTGGCACTCACTGATACACCTTTATGCGTAGCTTCAGAGATTGTTTTTTTTTCTTCATTTTTTTTTTCACCTAATTATTCGCTATTTTGTAAGAACAATTTAGAACATAATATCCAGGGTCTCTAATGTACTGCTCTATTGCTAAAGAACTGTACATATGTGTGTGTGTGTGTGTGTGTGTGTGTAGTGTGTGCGAGTGCTTTAGTCCTCAGCTAAAAGGTGAAAGTGGTAATCTGTGTCCCAGACAGCTGTGGAGAATTACTGTAAATCAACAAAGGGGCACGGCATCAACCAAAGGACATAATTATCATCATGTGACCCAAACAAAGGCCTTTTATGATTTCCTAGACGATTGTGTGTGCGGTCCTCTTGGCACTGTTGTGTAATGCAAGGGTGGGCTGAACAGAGAGAAAGAGAGAGAAACAGTCGCATGACTTTAATCCTTTTGCCACCTTCCTCAAAGGCCAGTCTTAATTAGGCCGGAGCTCACAGCTCACAGGCTGCCCCACCCTCGCGGACACACACCATCATCTGATTGTCACAGTTTTGAAAGAAAGAACACTAAGCTCTCAGTGAAGGCCAACTGTTGCTTGTTGCTAGGTAACCACACATAGACAAAATACATATCTGTTGGATCTGACATGTTGGAGAGTAACAGGAATAATACTGTTGGCTTGGTGCCTGGCTGCGTTTTATAATTTCTTTTTTTTGTTAGTGGATGTTTATGTTTCTTTGTGTGATGTAAGTTGGCTTTAGTCATGTCATATCTGTGTGAGGTCACTCACTGAACATGCCCTGACATCAGGAATGTACATAAAATACACTGGAATCTAAAAAAGGCGCTTAGACTTCTGGTCCTTAAGCAGGTTAGTGGCTTGACGTCACTTCAGCTGCTTTCATGCCTTATACAACCCAAATCAAATTTCGCTTATCTACTTCGAGTCTGCAAGTTCCCCCTCCTGCTTCAGTCTCATGACGCAGAGGCACGTGGTGCACCTATCTGGATGCTGTCCTCGCCAACTCTCGAGTGTGAGAGTGTGACATTTGACACTGGCCACCGTGATGATGAGGAGAAGGGTTGGCTGTGGTGCTGGGGGTTGTGTGGAGGGGCTTGTCGTCCCCCCCCCCCAACCTGTATCTGACTGTGCGGAAGAACTGTAAGTGGCCGAGTGCAGATATTGGATATCGCAGAGGAGCAGGTTAGAGAATGAGCTGCCATCATTCAGACGCTGTGGATCCTCAGAGGCTCACTCCTATTTTTGTGATAAACGACCGCTGCCCTGCCCTGCCCTGCTGCGGGCTCCACTCACAGAACTTTAAGGGTTTTTCCCCCCCTCGTGATCGCTGAACAATTAAAATAGCCTCAATTTTTTTAATATCACATTTCTCTCTAGAACACTAGAATTATTTTTTTTTAAATATATCAAATCTTTTATTTTCTTATTTTCTTTTCTTATTACAGTCACTCATTTTTGGTGACGAATGGTCTCATATTTGAAAGACGACAACTCAGTTAGCCTAAATGTATACAAGATTTAAATTAATTAATTTACTGGCTTTACTGATCCAAACAACTGTCGCAATTAAGACAGCTGCAAACAGTGACTGAAGAAGAAGTACTCAACTGCTGTAAGCCTAATTCATCTATCGATTTATTTGATATTATTTCTCAGATACTACATCCTGTGAGATGAGGACCATTTTTGACCTTTGTTCTTTTTATGAACTCTGCTTAATTTTCTTAATTAACGTATTACACACATATAAAAATGCCAGTGAGGCAGGAAGTTATATTTATGCATATAGGTTATCAGTTCTAAAAGAAAAACGTGCTCTTTGAGTGCTGACATCTCTATATCTCTTATTAACGTTAACGACTCACAATGTATTGGCAATAAGCAAGATTCTCATTTAATGAAATTCTTTAGTACAATAAGTGTAATCACTTAGTATTTTCCATTTGCTATCTTATTTTAGCCATACAAAGCACACAATAAGTCTTTCCTAAAAAAGATGGATAGTTTGGCTCTCTCTGAAGTTCCCCTAGTTCAACTGCACAAATGAAGCCTTCGGAGAGACTCTGGTCTTTGTTGCTTTTATAGCGAGCTCTCACAGAAGATGCAGTGATTGGCGCGTTAAAGAAATCACCTGTCTACGACACAGCCTGGAAGCAGTTAAAGTGTTTTCCTGCCCTGATTTCAGACTCAGACGTTTTTTTTCTTTTCCCCAGCAGTCTTGGTGAAGAATGAGAAGAGGATTAGAGTTTGAAATTCATTCTGAGAGACAGGCGGGACAAACTGTAGCCTTTGTTCTACCTTTTCTCGTCCTGAGATTCCTTTGCTGGAGGCTGCAGGGTCACTGCACTGAAAAGCCTTCAGAGTTAGGGATGGGCCGTTTCTGAATCCCAGCTGGAAACTCTGTGGTGGCTTTTATTCGGACCCCTGTAGTGGTGACAACATGGATCATATGGTGGCCTGTGCTTTTTGCATTGAAGAGTCTATTTCATCAGTGGCCTTAAGAAATACGTTTCAGTTAAGCAATACTACTGCTTTTCATTTGAGATGCTGTTTGCACCCTGCTTCCTGCCCCATATGGTCAACTGGTCTTTCAGAGATACAGAATCGTCAGACATCTTCTTCGGGTGCACACTGGCCAATTTCTTTTAAAGAGCTGGCTTCTTGGTCTGTCCACCTCATCAGTTGCAAACATTTCTTCTTAGTTTCCATGACCGACCTCTCCTTTTCTCTGCTATGACACTCACACACTCAAAGGTCTCAACAATTGAGTGATTGAGGGGAGGCACCGCAGACTACACAGGAAGCTGCTTTGCCTCCTCAACCAACCCCTGCCAAGACTTCCCTGTCTGACCTACAGTGGAGAGTCCCTTAAGCCAGTGGAAACCTTACAGCATTCTTAGGGTCGGCCGTCTGACCCTTCACCTCCTAGAACAAAGAGGTCCTCAAAAAGCAGAAAAGCCTCCTGGAGCCTGCTTGCTCTGTCCGCCACGACTTTGATGTTTACTTCAATGGCTTTTGAGTGAGCAAGGGTCAAATTGTAGAAGTGGAAGCTTACCAAACATTCACATTTCCCCCCTTGAATTCAACCCCTCTTATTCAACCCCTCACCTCGTTTTCAGGGTTGGAGAGAAAATAGGAGATACCAATAGGTATTCATATTTTCTGTAAAGCGCGTGGAAAATATTTCAGGAAAGCTGGCAGTATTTCCTGAGGGGGAATTGTTCTAAAAATAAGAGGCAGACCAATCCTCCAACCACCCTCCATTACCTCCACCAACTCTCCATAGTTCAGCCCCCCCAGCCCTCATCCCCTTAAACTCCAGGGGAACCCAACGTGGCCATAACTCAAACCCTAAAACTCTTAAATTTCACCAAATGACAGTTATTGATTCCCTCCTCTGTAGAATTCCTGTGCGCTACATGCACATTGTGCGAGGCCCTCGGAACGTTTGAAAGTGCTGCTCCTAGGTAAATCTTTTTTTTTCTCTGCGAGCGCTTCGACTCACCACTATTTCGATACCCAAAAATAGAACTGTACGCCAGTCAGCGCACCATCTCACGCATGCATTCTAAGGCATTTCTTTTTCCACTCGTGTGTCTTTCGTACTCTTCCCCCTAGCTGCTGGAAAGGTTTTACCCGTCTTAATGTAAGCCTCTGGGAATCATGGGGAACATTTTAAAGTCTTAGATGTTGGCTAGACTTTTATTGGTAGTTGTAGTTATAGTACTTTTTTGTTTGTTTCTTATGTGTGGTGGCTTGACAGTGTCACAGTATTATATCTTAATAGTAATTTGAGTGGCAGAAGATGACACACAACTGAGGAAAACTGCCCCTTCCCTCTGCCCTTGGCACAGATCTTTATGTAGTCTGCAATCAGCCGTGGGATAGTGACTTAATATCTTGGGAAAGTCAGTGGTCGTGTAACATGTATTCCTTTGACATTATCCAACACTCTCACATGCTCATATTACCAATCCCTAACAGCCCCTTCTCTAACTCTGCAGCCCAATAAACTATGCTTTTCACATTCTTGAAAAAAAATGACTTTGCTCATTTAAAAAAAAAAAAAAAACGATTTTGCTCATGTAGTTGCAAGTGTAAATCTTAACATTCTACTTTAAAATACTGACAAGCAAACACACAACTGTTTTGTGATGACGTTGGAAACATCTCCATCTCTTTTTTTTTTGGTTCAGAAATACGTTTTGAAATGTTTAAACCCTAATCTTCTCAGTGTGGTTGTAAAAATCCCAGGCTGCCTCATACCCTCGTGCCCTGAGCTTGGAGAGCAAGACCTGGGAAATGAGGATGAGTGAGGGGAACCGGTGAGAGGCGAAATGAAAAACAGCATGTGGTACAAGTTAGACGGACAGTCCTGGGTGAGTCCTGGCGGAGGTGTGATCGACAGCTTCATAGGGTTTTGGAGGAGGGGGGCAGGCAGGCCGGGGGGTGGGTGGGGTGGGGATGTTAGTGAGTTGAGCATAAGGGGCTGGGGCTGGTGTGGCTTTGGCATGGCAGGGAAACCTGAGAGGGGGGAGGAATTCCTGGTAGGGCAGTTCCATCTGCGGACACCATTATCTGGCACGCATAATCTCATCTTTTCACATGGGATGTGGGGGACCCCGTAAATACGAAACAGAAGCAAGGTACTGCCCCACATATAGACATACACACAAACATACCCACACAAACACACACATTCACACATTCACACGCACACACGCACACACGCTCACACACTCACACACTCACACATACACATGCACACATGCCCACAGACGTACAAACATGGACACACAAACACACATTCACATGTATGTGCAAGTCTACCCCTTGTTGACTCCTGTGCAGAGAGAGGACTTGGAGGGTCTGTTGAGGGACACTATCCCTATTTGTCCGATCAGATCAGAGATAACACAGTTTTTACATATGGGAGCTCTTAACTCTACCATATTATTTATAGATGTGGCCTTAAAAAGAGTTTCATGTGGTACGGGTTTCCTAGTGTGGTTTAGCTATAGCTGTTACGGGTTGCAATCGACTTCTCTGCGCTCCAAGATACATGCAGTTTAAACAGTTGCCTGCGGTTTTATTCTGGTTTGTTATAACAATAAGAAGGCCTCAGCACTGGCATTGTCTCCTTGTTTGTGCACTCTAGGTTACTGGGCTCCTGATGAGCTTAACATCCGACATTTTCGAAGCCTGTGAGACTTCAACTTGAATGTATTAATGTAATGCATTCGTCTCACAGTTGGCAGTGTGTAAATTAATGAGTGAGTGTGTGTGAAATATATGTAAAGAAATGGAAATAAAGTAGAGGTTGGTATTTAACACAGCCTGTGAGAGGACTGGCTTTAAATCAAAGCTCTGTTTTGGAAAGTCCACACCAAAGCAGAGTGATAAGACAGGGGCTATTAATAAATGATGGTCCTCCCCAGTGGCCTATAGGTGGACATAAGCTCAGGGTCTGCTACCCCTATAGAGCGAGAGAGGGATAGAGAGAGAGAGAGGGAAAGAGAGAGAACATATTGCTTCTCTTCCTCTCACCACTCAGAGATGTGCTGAGTGGACACAGAGAATCCTTTCCAGCCTTTCTCCAATCCTTTCCTTCCATCTGTATCTCTCCATCATTCTCTCTCTCGCTCTCTCTCTCTCCTTCATTCTCTCTCTCTCTCTCACCCGTTAACTATTTCGTCATTCCTCATATACTTTTTCTCCATCTCACTCTCTCTCCTTCTATCTCCATCGCTGCATGTGAGTGAGTGTATGTGTATGTGTATGTGTGTGTGTTTGCGTGTGTGTGTGTGTGTGTGTGTGTGTGTGTGTGTGTGTGTGTGTGTGTGTGTGTGTGTGTGTGTGTGTGTCACTGCTGAAGAATGTGCTGGGGTCTCTCTCACCAGGGGGCTCTACTGGTGTGTGCATGAGCTGGGGAACTCTGACCACGTGCTGTGGTCCTCCTCATGTTGACATCAAACAGCTCTTAACATCTCCTAGTTTGTCTTCTTCTTCTTATCTCTCTTTTGTAGAGAAAAAGGGGGGAAGGATGACAGACGTGGTTAAAAAATACATTTCCGAATAGAACACTGCAATAATGAAAGGCCTGCCTTTGTTGTTGTGCTGTTGTAGAGGACAGCTGTCACATAACACCAGAAGAAACCATACGAAGAAAGTTTCAGATAATTTACAAGTATCAATGCAGCAATGTAAAAATACTCCATTAGTATAAGCAGCTAAATATTAAAGTACAAGTACTGGTTTGGTCCCTCTGACTGACATATATATGTGACATCATGCGATTATTAATACTGAAGCATCGACGTGTAGGCAGCATGTTACTGTTGGAGCTGCTGTAGGTGCAGCTAGTTTGAACTACAGTGCTTTATATACCATTTTATGTACAGGGACACAAGATACATTTGCGGGGTCATGAGATGATTAATGAGAGAGGAAAGAGGAAAAAACTCTCTAATCTTTGATTTTTGGTGAGATATTGGATAATTTGAACATTTATTGATGAAATGGAAAAATCGGGAAGCTTTTTCGGGAAGCTGTTAACAACTCTGAGATATCTGAAATGTGGCCCCAGCTACACACAAGACTACAAAAACCAAACAGGTTGGAAATCACTGGTTTAATCTTTAACAGTGTGTCAAAAGCTTATTATATTATCCGTTGTGTAAAATCTTCATCTTTAAAGTAACTAGTAACTAATATGGTAAAATCAATGTAGTGGAGCTAAGTACAGTATTTCCCTCTGAGATGTAGTGGAGTGGAAGTATACAGTAGCATAACATGGAAATACTACCTCAAAATTGTACATAAGACTGGACTGACCTGATATCAGTGAGGTTACATCAATATTGAAATTCCTGACGTCTAATTGTGCATTCTGTCTATGCACACATATTTTTTTTACATTATGACCCAAGTTTTTTTGTTATCTTTTAGTTTGTAGTCATTGCTATTTTACTGCCTGCTCAAAACACTGCTGCATCCATATATTACCTCCCTGTCGACTATGAGTGACATGACTCTTATCGAACCTAAACCTGAATGGCATCTTTACACATCCATCTGTGTTTGTGTGCATCCTGAATGACAAAGCAAATTTGTCGTCATTCAGCATTTCTTTGCACTTATCCCTCAATTTTTGACTTGCAGAATTCAGTGGTCAGTGTGTGTGTTGATACAGTGGCTGATGGCTAGACAGTGTTGATTGCGTTGTATTTGTGTATTTTGTGTGTTGTTCCATGTGTTCTATGTACACATCTTTACACATCCGTCTGTGTTTGTGTGCATCCTAGGTGTGGCGGTGATGGTGGCTCCGCAGGTCCCCCTACTGGTGGGGGTGGAGAGCAGACAGCAGTTCTGCCTGCAGAGCGGCTCCAGCCTGGAGAGGCCCCCGCTGCAGTACACAGTATGTGTGGGAGAAAACCTCAGAGACCTCCACCAGGAGGTGGCGCCGCAGCGGAGCTTGCCCACCCGAGAGCTGCCTAGCCTGGGCATCTTACGGTGAGAGTGGGGCTAGACATTACTGGAGTGGTCAGCTGAAACACAAGAAATGTGCTATTATTAGTGTACAAGTGAAGTAAGAGATGAGCCAGGAAAGTAGTAGGCAAGTAGTAAGTAAAATGCTCTCTCTCTCTCTCTGTCTCTCTCTCTCTCTGTCTCTCTCCCTCTCTCTGCCTCGCTCTCTCACACACACACACCCACAAACACACAAACACACACACACACACACGCACACACGCACACACACACACACACACTGTCTTTCCAGGCAAACGTTCTGGAAGTTTCTCCCCGATGAAGAGTCAGGGTTGACGGTGGAGCGGGAGCTGAGGACCTTCTCCAATCGTCTGAAGAGGCACCACCTTGGGGAGGGGGTCATCAGCCTCAATGAACATTCCACGTCCCTCCTCGTCAACATGGTGGGTGCTGCTCCCCTTATCTCAAACTGCTCATAGAGAAAGAGAGAGAGGGGGAATGAGTGTGTGTGTGTGTGTGTGTGTCTGTGTGTGAGTGAGTGAGAGACAGAGAGAGAGGCGAGAGAGTTTTAAGTTGCAGATAGTCATATCACAGAGGGTTGATGGACTTGCACAACTAGAGCTGTGGGAATTCTTGTGAGTGTGTGTGTGCGTGCGTGTGCATGTGCGTGTGTGTGCGTGTGTGTGCGTGTGTGTGTGTGTGTGTGTCCATGCGTGCGCATAAGCGTGTGTCATCACAAGTCTTCCCAAATCAATCTGCTCGTGTAAGAGGTGAAATGTTACTCCTTTAAAAGAGCATTGAGTATTTGAAAGATCATGTGCATGTCTGTTAAAAAAAAGAGAAAGAGACAGAGATAGTGAGAGAGATCGAGAGCGAAACAGAGAGAGACAGAGATAATGAGAGAGATCGAGAGCGAGACAGAGAGAGACAGAGATAGTGAGAGAGATCGAGAGTGAGACAGAGAGAGACAGAGATAGTGAGAGAGATCGAGAGCGAGACAGAGAGAGACAGAGATAGTGAGAGAGATCGAGAGCGAGACAGAGAGAGACAGAGATAGTGAGAGAGATCGAGAGCGAGACAGAGAGAGACAGAGATAGTGAGAGAGATCGAGAGCGAGACAGAGAGAGACAGAGATAGTGAGAGAGATCGAGAGCGAGACAGAGAGAGACAGAGATAGTGAGAGAGATCGAGATCGAGACAGAGAGAGAGATGTACGCTGACTGGGGTGGTGAGAGGCTCTGGAGACTCTGACCTTCAGTGTGGTTGTGGAGTGGCTGCTCTCGAAGCTGATTAATCTTTGGCCGTCAGTGGGACGGGTCCCCACACCTGTCCTGCCCAGGGCTATCAGCTGCCACCCCTATACCCCAGGGGCTGATGGGAGAGGAAGGGCCTCTGGGAGCTGGGGCTGAGCCATGCTCACTCTCTCTCTCTCACACACACACACACGCACTCTCTCTCTCTCTGTCTCTCTCCCTCACTTAGATCTCAAACAAGCACACACATACACATTCTCTCTCAAGCATACACTCACACACACACACTCTCTCTCTGTCTCTCTCTCTCACTTATATATCAAACAAGCACACAAACACACACACACACACAGACAAACAAACACACACACACACACACACACACACACACACACACACACATGTACAGACTGTACTGTACAGCAGAATGATCATAATCTGTGTCGCATGACTAGGTTTAAAAATGGTTGAATTAGTAAGATCTGGATTAGTGCTTGTGAATGGCCCATGCTGTGGTTTATACCTTTAGAGTGTGTTTTGCAGACTATCCTATACAATTGCTATCGTTTCTTACCTGTAGTATCCATACGTAGTGTACCCAATCAACAGTGTACATTCATTTAGTATATTTTTCTCTCTGTTTTATTTGGCGGTAGGCTGTATTCTCTCAACACAGAGACATTGCCAGAGCCACTATGAGGAGTTTTCAATCGTTAAACTTTGATACAGTCTGAGAGTTTTCTGTGGGGATTATTTTGGATCTTGTGTGCCTACGTGAAAAGTATCCCACTGTAAATGCAGCTGGGGTGTAATGTGGACAGTAAAGGTTTGTGCTGAGCAGTGGTTGTCTTACGGTAATAAGATGGCGGATGAATGGCATGGATTGTTGGCTGACCGATGCATCTGTGGGTCAAAGAGACAGCGGGATACTGAGAGACTGAGTGTGTGAGAAATAGAACGAGAGGCTGACAGAGGTGGATGCGGGTGTAGGAGGAGGTGCATAATGAAAGAGAGTGAGAAAAAGGGAAAAAATGAGAGAGAAGAGAGAGAAAGAAGCACAGAAAGAGGGAGAGACAGACATACCAAGAAGCAGTGAGACACATTCAGGGTTCTTAAGTGGACCTAGCTGCAGTTTGGGCTGAATGGGCTGCAGTCCAACACTAACCACCTATCGGACACTACAGTAATTCCCCCCCCCCCCCCCCCATCCACCCCCCACTGCTTGGCTCCGTGAGAAAGATCAGTGGCAGCACACTGTAAAAAGGGAGAGGCTGGCAGGGCCACAGCTCATGGTGTTTTGAGGCTTGTGGAGTTTCATGAAAAAAGGGAGAAAAATGGTTATTTGGACATTTGTGAAGGAAAGCTATGAGTTCAGTTTTTCCTTTTTTCCCTCTCATAGATTGGTGGTAACTTACTTATATTTCTACGTAATGGTGGACACACACAGTTATAACAGTGGTGCAGTGTGTGTGTGTCTGTGTGTATGCGCATGTGAATATGTTTGTGGGGTATCAGATGATGGTCCATCTGTCTTGTTCTAAGAGCAAGGAAGGCATAAGCAATAAGGTTGAGGGACACAGATCTTGTGTTCCAGGGGGATATACCTCTTCTCTGATGAACTACAGATCCAAACCAGATTGGCTCAGATGCCGAGAACAAATTCTTCACACCACATTCCAGTGACTGAATGTCTCGAGATATTTATTTATTTATTTAATTTACAAGTCATATTGTCTGTCGTGAAGTGAGTTTCCTCTCTAGTTTCCATATTAGCGCGCATAACACCAGTCACAATCTGGAACAACAACTTGGCTTGAATGGCCTTTCAGTTATAAATACGCTTGCCAGATTTCTCTGTTCATTACTAGACTCACACTTTATTGTACAGTGGTGTGCATAGCTAACCAAAATAGAATTAGACAATAAATCTGTACAAGCATAGATAAAGTGGAAAAGACATTGTGCTGGGCTTTCCAAAGGTAATACGTCTGAGCCAAAGAGTACAACAGGGCCGACTTGGAGTAAAAACACCGCCAGACACTGAACTATTACTTGAAATCCCCATGTTAAAAATATACTGTGGAATATACAGCGTGGAATTAAGTTACTGCTTCTGTGTCTGTGCTGAACGTGTCTAATATTTCATGCATAGGATTATCCCTGTTCATACTGTAGGTCACCCTCCCTATAACTACAGTGCTGGTGTAAGATGATCAAGGTTTCCTCATCAACATCTGCCTTTTAGGTTGCCAGCATATGTCACTCATTTGTAGAGTGATGTTTGTTCCTCTAGTAAAATAGAGATTTAAGACCAAATGTATTTCTCACACATGGGCCAGTTCCTCTGGTCATAAGCACAGACTCTGAAATGGAAACAAGAACTCTTTAACTCTTTCACAACGTTTGCACAAAAAGGGGCGAAGTCTCCATATGATTCAGGTCCCGCTATGCATTACAACCGCTTTGACTACTGGTGTGAAGTGCTTGCTGTCACATGGTAACCCCCCTTTTCCCACAGCTGAGGTTGTGTTGTGCTTGGACCCCCCCCACAGGACCACGACTACCTCTACAGCAAGAGAGGCATGTCGAAGAGGCAGAGCAGGGACCTCGCTTTCGTCAAGCTTCTGAACATTTCCGTCACGCTGTCACCGCTGCTGAGGGTGGACACGCGACAGTTCCAGAGCTCCATGCGGGACGGCACAGAGGCCTTCTGGCTCAGCAGGCCCTCCTCTTCACAGGGCAGACCGGTGAGAACACGCCACCTCCTCCTGCTCCTTGCACTTCAGCTCATGGCACCTCCTCACTGCTCCTCCGTTTAATTGCTTAGAAACAAGATATTTACTTATAAAATATTTTCACATTTGAAATATGGAGAAACACTAGAGTAAGTTTGATATATGTCTGCTCCTCCTCCTGCTCCTCACACTGCAGACTACTAATGTATTTAATATTCTGAAAACAAGAGATTTATTTCTAAAATATAAAGTATTGGGATATGAATAGAATATTACCTTAGATGGAAAGGAAGATGTGTTAGATTATTTAATATATATATATATATATATATATATATATATATATAAAAATATAAATAATACAAATATATAGTCTTGCATATAGACAGACAGACAGACAGACAGACAGACTCTCATTCCCTCCTGCCTCCTTCTTCAGGTGCCCCTGCTGATGCAGTGGAAGGGGAAGTACTGCGTCAAGCTGAACCTCAGCAACCCTGAGGCAGTGAACTGGTTCCTGGAGCGAGTTAGCGTCCTGCAGGCCCACCTGGGCATGGAGTACGTCATCCTGGAGGGGGGCGAGGGGAGCCTGTTCGAGGAGCAGGCCCCCCAGTACACACAGGCACTCTCTGGGGACGAGTACGTCCAGCAGCTGGTGGAGCTGGCCGGGAGGATAGGGGACACCACCATAGTGACCTCAGGGACAAGGTGAGGGTGCTGCTGATTGACGATGACCTCAGAGCCATCAGCTTTAGGATAACATCATCTCAGTAAAAGGTCATTAAGAAACAGAAAAAGGGACTCTCTGTTGCTTTTCAAGAATATATGCAAACCAACTAGACAATCAATACGTTACAGGGCCACATTTTACGACAATATAATTTTATATATACGCTTTTTATCTGATGCTTTTTGACAGTTATTGTAAAACTTTGTAAATATAGAAACATTTCCATATTCTTGTTGCGAATTAGGATCCCCCCATATCCATTAAGGATGAAAGCATGCATATTACATCATTGTTTTTACGAATCTAGATTAGGTTTGTCACAGTTTATCTTATTTATTATCTGTCATCATTTCAGCGAATTACTTTGGTGGGCTGTAAAAGTGTTAAAGTACTTACGGCAGTAAGACCAATAGTACCAATCCCTTTTGAACTTCTTTTTTTACCCACCTGTAGTTGTGAGTCTATCCAGAGACATTGTTGCAGTAAGGGGCAAAGTCAGCTAATGCCCCTCGCATTAAATGTCCCACAAACTCAGCATGCATGCTAATACCAGTCTGGTCAGGCTTATATATCTTTGTGCTATTGGAGGGTCTAAGCTTGCTGTCACAGTGGTATTACAGGTTCAGCCAAGGCATGGTATGTTCTTTGTATGACGAGGACATGCTGATGGTCCGCTTGTCTGTGTCTATGTGTGTGTTTCTGTATGTCTGTGTTTCTGTATGTACAATATATGCATGTACGTGTGTTTGTGTGTGTTTGTGTGTTTGTGTGTGTGTGTGTGTGTGTGTGTGTGTGCGTGTGTGCGCTGAATATATTGTTATTGTGGAATTGATGGGCCATGTTTGTTGATCTGGGAACATACTGTACATAGGAAATAATGTTCATAGAGGTGTTGCATGTGTATGTGTGTACTGTATGAAATAATGTACATAGAGATGATGCGTGTGTATGTGTGTACTGTATGAAATAATGTGCATAAAAATGTTGCATGTGTATGTTTGTACTGTATGAAATAATATGCATAGCGATATTGCGTGTGTATGTGTGTACTGTATGAAATAATGTGCAGAGATGTTGCATGTGTATGTGTGTACTGTATGAAATAATGTGCATATAGATGTTGCATGTGTATGTGTGTACTGTATGTACATCAAGTTTGGCAGATTAGCAGACATCTATGTGTATTGCGGACATAATGAAAGCTAAGCTGCGGGCACAGAATCCAGCTGAACTCTGTGACCTCTGCAGGTCCAGTCACAAGCCGCACTTCATTCAGATGGCTCCGCTGCAGTCAGACTGGAGCTACGCGGGAATCAAGGGCATAATTCCGGCCCTGCTGCACCACAGCCTGCTCGGATACAACTTCGTCATTCCCGACGCAGTAGGTAATAAGAATAAGCTGCCGCTCTTCAGAACATCTTTAGCAAACCACTAAGAATGTCCTCCCTCCCTCCTGTCTTAAAATGGCCTGTCAACTGTTGTTGTGTGTTTTATCATTACGAGGGCAAACATGATCGTTTATGATGGAAAAAAAGGCTGAGGCCAAAAAATCTCTTTCAATCTTATCAGTTTTTGGAGCTGGAGTTTGTGGACTAGCTATTTTTAGAGAGTCCAGATGATTCTGATTTCGACAAAGAGTGGAATAGCTCTGTTTTGCCGTTTGTATCCCCAGCATCAAATGTTACGCTCTGTGTTGTTTTTTAATTGTAAATGGAGAGAATTTTGTTAGGAGTGAATCTTATATTGGGGGTTTGATGCCTCCAAGATGTGCAAAGCTAAGGTATGTTTGGCTTTTGGCAAGTGCAGAGTATCCTTAAATACTCTGAATTCTTGATCCAGAGTACAATAGGCATAGTGGACATGCCCCTCACCCAGGGCACTGAATACCCTCTCTTCCAACATTTCATGCACAATGTTTTAAGGCCTAGTTGGGTGGGCAGGCACTTCATATTGACATAGTTGCTTTTGCAGAATTTTTGAAGATCCAAAGCATTTTGTTTCCTGAATTCATTCAAAGGGTTCAGCCGGGCTTAGCCTCGTTGGCACTTAAACCAGCAGTATTACTTAAACCTCTAAGTTCTTGCACAAGTTCCTCCAGATCTTAACTGGTTTTTTTTGTGTGTAAAATGCCATCTCATCTTCGCTGTCTTGACCCCCCACAAGTTCATCCAGATCTTAACTGTTTTTTTTCTGTGTAAAATGCCATATCTCACCTTCACTGTCTTGACCCCTCTCACCTTCACTGTCTTGACCCCCCCTCGCTGTAGGAGGCTCCCTATGGGAAGAGCTGGTCACCGATGAGGAGCTGTTTGTGCGCTGGCTGGAGATTGTGGCCTTTCTCCCAGTCATTTCCTTCCAGATCCCGCCATGGGACTTTGGGGAGGACTGGGTGAGTTCTAAATCCATTGCGATGCCTAGTAGACAATATCAGCATCAATGAGCCGAATCCCTGGTTTGAGTCTCTTCCTATATGGCTTCTCTTTCTCCCATTTGCTTGCATTCCTTTCTCAGTGTTCTCTCAGTCATTTTTCTTTTTCAGCCAGACTCTCTCACATTCATCATTCGTTAATATACAGTTCAGTTCCCTTGCACTTTATAAGATGCAGCTCACACAAGAACAAAACCCTTTTAAAAAAAAGTACCAGTATTTTTAAAAGTACTGAGCACCCACTGGATATGTGGTCCGTGAAGGCCCAGAAGTGTCTGCTCGCTTCATAGAGATGAACACTGCTACGGCTGCTGTAACTCACCTCACCAGTGGGAATGGGAGACTGTGGAGAATGTTTGTGGTACTAACTCAGGTGTCTGAATAAACAGGCGAGGCACAGGCCAGAGCAGGTTTGTGTTATGAGTTGCTGTCAGAGGCGGAGCAGGCTTCACCCTCCTCTGGTGCAGGACAGGGACAGGGTCTTCATCTCAAGCCACATGGGGGACCAGAGACACGCCAAAGACAAACAGAAACTATAAGTTGCATTACTGCTGGTTGATGGTATCTGTTCCTCATTGATATGTTTAACGGCTTGGTGCCTTGGTTGGATTTCAGGGGAAGCTTCAGGGGAAGCTTCTTCTCTTTCTTGTGTGTATGTGTGTGTGTGTGTGTGTGTGTGTGTGTGTGTGTGTGTGTGTGTGTGTGAGAGAGAGAGAGAGATACAGAGAGAGAGAGAGAGAGACAGAGAGAGAGAGAGAGAGATTATGTTTGTGGGTGTTGGGTGAGGGGTGGGGGTGGACTGTTTTCCTTGCTTTAAGGAAGTAAACCTTGGCGCCATCCCAACATCACCTGTGGTTAAGCATTCATCTGTTGTGCATTAGCGTCTTTTTTTAAATTTACGACCTTCAATCACAGCTATCATGAAAACCACTTCAGCCGGAATGATAATGAATTGAAGGATAAGCCTCACAAAATGAGAAAAATCATTTTATTATGGGCAATTAAACTTTTGAATTTATGGGGAGATATGGTGAAGAGGGCCATTCATATTCTCCTCTGCTGAGGAAGGTAAATAGATCAGATATGAAACTAATGAGGCAAACGTTATAAATAAGGAACCCGTCCAGTGGTGGTGCTTTGTGTGTTTTTACTTACTAAGTGCCAAGATGCTGTTCCATCTTTTTTCATAAGAAAACAGCCATATTTCATGTGTTCTGGTTACATTTGAAACTCAAAACCAGTATCTCAGTTGGTTAAATCATGACAAAAAGCACTGAGGCACCTACCTTTGCTTTATGTGTGGGTCTACATGAGTATGTACATGTGTGTATATGTCTGAGGCTATTTGAGTTGGCTGAATTGGAGATTGGTCCATGTGTGTATGTGACACCCATCAGAGACTGTTAAATCAATGACGGAGTTGGGCCTAAATAGGAATATAACCCAGCACGGTAACCACAAGCCTGTTTTCCCCATTTAAGACAAAGTCGAACTCAGGGCTACAGTTCAAAATTCATTTCAAGAGATGTTTTTCTCCTCCTCAAAATACTTTTTTTATGAATGTGGTTTGACTGGGTTTCCGTCGCCAGTGGCTGGGTAGGATGTGAACTCAAGGATGTGACCCTTCGTGGAATGTGAGAGACACTCCACAAAAGGAGTGGATGTACGTAGTGTCAAACCACAGGTTCAAATATGCACATTCCCTTTCTACATCTGCAGGACAAATTTTCCATCAAAACATCGTGCCACGGTCACTCTCAGACCTACTCCATATTTCTCACCTTTTAGAAGCCTGCTTAGTCCATACCGGAGCGACCGCAAAGCACACTGTTGATTTAGAACTTGAACAACACAAATGATAGGCAATTAGATCAGGTCAGTCAGGTCAGTCCTGGTCGCCTTCAGGACAGCGTGTCCAAACACTCTCCTCATGCTCACGTAGTCTCAAAATAGGCCGATTAACTGCCCTCAGTCCGGGTCCCTGAGGCTAACCTTGCATCAAGGCTTCTCTGTTTCTGTTCCGTGCTGACTCACCTGCCAAACCACTTGCCACTTCTGGTTCTTACCATTTATACGACCTCTTCAAATTGTAGGCCTTCATAAACAGAGCCTGCTGTGTCAAAAAACAAAATGTCAGATTGATTCACATTCTTAATCACGTTGACATTTTTAGTCTAATCGCAGGCTATGACTGTATCCTCCTCATTTAATGTATGTGTGTTTATATGTATGCTCTCACATTGTGTAGAAATAGAACCAGGGGCATCGCTAGGCCTATTATAGGCCTATTACATACCCTACATGTGCTTCACTTAATTAAATCTATTTGTATTTCGAAAGCTATCAGTTATTTTTTGTAATTCAAAAGCCAATCTAGTGGGAAAGCTACTGTTGCCATGGCTCGTGCAACACGCTCTGCAAGAAGTAGGAGCCCTAACCGCTATAGATTACTCTTTGCTTATAACTGATAGCATCACCAAACTGCAACCCACTCTGCCATTACAGTTATTTAACATTATCTTACTTTCCACTGAAATAGTAAGTAGGCCTACTTGAAGTAAAATATCTACCGGAAAAAAAAAGTGCAGATGTATTCAACGTTTCCAGCCAGCTCTCATTTTCAGTTGTTAATTAGGCTATGGTGAAAGACAAGTTACACTGCATGATAATAGTTTAATGTAGGCTGCAGTTGACATGATGTTTGTAAGTAAAAAAGGGTAGCAAGAATAATGGTCAAATTGCATACTTTGCCTTCTTGCTTCCTAAGTTCTACTGTATCTCAGGCCATTGACATTTTAGCAGGAGCCTATTTTCTTATTTTAAACATCTCTGAACAGAACTGATGTCGTGCAGTAATAGTAGTGATTGTAACAAATGTGGTTGAACATGTGGCTTATTGCTATATAACAAAATAGTAATGTCAACGAGCAATTTGCCAGCAATTTCACAGGTGCTGACTACCATACAAATAAATTGTTGCATGGTTAACCAGTAAAACAGTTTTGATAGTTAATCAGTACGAAAGTGAATTAGTGGAATGAGGAATGGTAAGGGGACATTAAACAGCTGATTGATTTTAACAGCTAGAGTGCCTCAGCATCAAATGCCTCAGCAGGTTACCTCAGCTTAAATTTTGAAATGTTCTTTTTAGCCCGTTCCCAAGTGACATAGCAATCTTATGCTGCTACATTCCTCCTTCTGCGGTCCTTCTCTGTCCCTAGACCCTGAACCTCACCAGGTTCTATGTATCAAAGCACCAGGACTTAGTAGTTCCCCTCATAATGAAGTATGCCGAGGTGTGGCAGAGCAGCGGAGACCCAATCTATAGACCCCTCTGGTGGATGAGTCCAGATGACCAGGTCACCTTCACTGTGGATGACCAGTTCCTGATTGGGGATGAGGTACTGTTTTCAAATACAGATGCGGTCAAAAAAATGATTAATGATCAATTACATTTTGAACATTTGTTTACATTCTAAACCCTTATTATTTTTTTCTCATTTAATTTATATACTTTCTACAACAGCAACTTCTTCCAACACCAGCTTAAATACTATAAGCATACAATATACATGTTTCTGTTGTCAAGCTATGCATTTAGTGTCTGATTTCATGTGATCTGCATTACAGTTGC
The DNA here is from genome assembly GCF_900700415.2 of Clupea harengus. NCBI lineage: Eukaryota > Metazoa > Chordata > Actinopteri > Clupeiformes > Clupeidae > Clupea > Clupea harengus. The sequence goes on along the minus strand of NC_045154.1, from coordinate 5,574,556 downwards.
ATGGTGAATGGCTGTAAAATGCATTTGGGTTTTTGATTTTTCCTTTTTTTTGTTTGTTCTTGTACTCTCAGATTCTTGTGGCACCAGTGACAGAGAAAGGGGCAACGCACAGAGACATTTACCTCCCAGGCACCGACTGTCAGTGGCAGGACATGAACAACGCTAAAGTGTTTGACGGAGGCACGATGCTGTACAACTACGCGGTCGCACTGGATGAAGTGGCCATTTTCTTACGCAGAAACTCTTGAGGCCAAGTCACCTAACTTACTTACATTGCTGCCATTTAAAAGAAAAATCATCGTGCTGATCTTACATTGCACTTTCATCAAAGACCAGTACCCTCATCTCAAGACGAGATCTTGAGACTAGATCGAATATCATTTTTATATTTGCACTTTACAAAAGAAACAATTTCTGTTTTCTCATGGTTGTCGTCCTGTCTCCGATCACCGCCATTTGTTTGTCCTCATTCGGGCTCTCCTGCTCTTTTTACGTTCTTTCAGTGTCAACGAGTTCTGTGCGTTTACATTTGATTCATTTTTACAGCCTTTTAAAAAGTTACCTTTTTTTATGGAGTCCAGAATAGCCCTTTATTTGCTTACAAACACTATGAATTTCTGAAGACCAAACAAAGATTGAAAGACTGCTACATCATCTCTGCTGAGAGGAAGCCTTCAATGATAGAAAGTGTGAGCAAGTCCTGGACAAAGCTCAAATTCATGTCACTGACTGGTTGAAGGCTTTTTACTTGAACTCTGATGGCTAATTTGCCAATGTTTTGTAAATGTACCTCAATCTAGGTTTATGAATGCCTTTTTATGTGAAATCTTGTCTCTGTCAACGATCACCACTGTCCATAAGAAATGCTGCCTTAAAAGCACTTATTGTTTAAAGAATAATTTACAACAGTAATGTACAGATGACTACATAGGAAAAGGACAAGGTCACGGGAAGCTTGAATAACACTTACTGTAGGATGCTTGCTCAAGTCTGAACCTCACTGCCACTCCTAGAAGTATGCTACACAAACGTCTGTTTATCACATCTGTCCTGCCCAATCTAAATTCACACTCAAATATTTATCAGTATAAACTGGTATTGTCTGTTCATTTTAGATATCTTCTGTGTCCATCTTCCAGCCATGTGATCTAATGAGGTAAATGACTGGAAGTCAGAAATGTGATTTTAGCAAGATAGTCTTGCAAAACTGGACTGGACGAAGTGATGTCAAAGAAGAAGAGAGCGGTGTAGCAAACAGAGGTATTTTCCTTGCCTCTTAGTACTGACTTGAATACTGTGAGGTACTTTTATGTCTGACCTAAAATAACCTAGTGGTGTGAATAACAATACCTTATAAACCAACCTTCATTTGTATTATTATTGGCAAAACTCGAAAACTTACCCCAGCTCTGTTGAAAGCCAATGTAAGCTACCTAAAATCATATACAAGATGACCACAAACTACCCAGAGAAAAGCAACAGAGTAAAATCCTGACCCGACAGGCGTATAGTCAGTGAGTGAGTCAGGGGCCTCTCCTCTGCTGCTGAAGCCTGTAGTGCTTACGTGACTCTTGAGTGTCCTAGGTATACCTCATTAATTCAACTAGCTGTAGGTCTGGAGAGACAGCGGCCTAGGAGAGAACAGAAGAAGGTTCTCCACACAGAACAAGAACCCAGACCATAACAGTTAGCTTGCAGACTTAAAACAAGGACTTAACTAGTAATGGTACTAACCTTTTAGAACACTGTGTGTTTTTAGTAGAACAGGCTGTCTGTCTTCTGTAGTTATCCTAGTCTCTCAGATTGCACAAGGGTTGTTTCATGAAAGGAACATGTTGATAGATAAACCAATTGCATTTTAATATAATAATGATAATGAGTGTGATTATGATGAAAAGAAACATAACGAGATGATTAACTTTTATGTGTGTCCATCTGGGACCTCTGACTTAAAATAGTTCATGTTTACTGTTGTTTTCTGGACACTCAGGTCTCACCTATTAAATGAGAAATGTCTTAGCGAGGCCCTGGATTGCATACACTTTAATGTCTTAAACCACTTCTATATGTGAACGTGATGTTTAAACGTTAAGCAAAAAAAGAAAAAAAAGAGAAAAAGAATACTATCTGTGATTACCGGACACCTGTCAACAGGAGTTATTTTTTTTCTTTAATGCTTTTATTTTAGGTTCACATAAATGAAATGACATTAAAAAACAGTTTTTAATTATTCCCTTCTCAATATCAGCAGACTTCATGCTATTTTGTGCTTTTGTACATATATATGTCATGTATATATATTTTTTTTTCAAACACTTTGCCATTAAATGTTGTGTTGTTCCACTGTAAATCAGAGAAATGAGATTGACAATATGCAATAAAGTTTACATTTTTCCCTAAGCACCTTGTCAACCGAGGGGTACGAGTGAGTGACGCATAAGGGGGTTTTCATAACGTTATTTTTGAGCTCGTTAATGGTGCAGTCCACAATTCTGGTGAAAGGTATTTGACAATTTTTGAAGTCAACAGCCATTCAAATGACATCCCTCCCTTCAGCGCTCCTGAAGCAATGTGTTGATTGGCTGGAATAATGCATGGCTCAGTGCGAGCCACTTTGTCTGTTGCCCATTTACGGTGCCAGGACCGGGTACAGTTTTCTGGGGCACATACACACAACAGAGAGCTAGAACACCATTATTAGCAGTTTGCTGAATTTGACAAAAAAGTGCATTCGATTACAATCGCAGACTGCACCTTCAATTTGAGTGGGGGATCATGGGCGTCTGGCATGTGAGAGGCACCTCAGGCCTAACGTATTGGGCATATCGGGTGGTATTGAATATAGAACATGTTCCCATAAAATGACAGCTTCCTGTGCTGTATATTTGTAAGCTATCTGAGACCATGTGGGAAGTTCGTCAGTCATTCTGCCATCCTGCCATACCCTGAACTCGAGCTCTCTCTTTCGCTCGTGCTAGTCTGCCAGACAAGACTGTGTGAGCATGTGTGTCTCTGTGTGTCTGTATGTGTGTCTGTGTGTGTGTCTGTGTGTGAATGTACCCATGCACATTCATCACGCACACAAATACACACACACACACACACACACACACGCATAATCACATGCACGGAGGCTGCAAGTATCTTCCCGCCCACCTGACGACAAACATCTCCACCAATTCTACTTAAATCTTATTTATAACCACGGTGAGCACGCAAAGCGATTCATATGGGAAACACATTTGCAGGCCCCCTCCTTTACCTTTCACTGGCACTCTGCCAGCAGGGACCCCTCGGAGTCAGCCTTTCAGAGCTACATGAAAGAAATGCAAAGAAATGCTTATTAATAAATACTGACAGATCTGAATATTTCAGGTGCCGACAGCCAAGACATCTTCATCTCCTTCATGTGTGAACAAGCTTTTCAGTTGCTTGCATTTAAACAATATGTTGTTGCGGTTGTGATTTTAGCATGTTGGAATGTAGTTATTTAACATACTTTTTTAAACAATGCCTTCCTCTGTACACCAAGAAGATTATAAAACTGTACTTTAATTAAGGCTTTTAAGTACAGTAGGACAGAAGTAAAAGCATGACATATTTTAGTGAATAAGGCTTATTTTATTGGTAGGTTATTCATTGGTTATTGCTGTGAAAAATGTTCAAAATCACAAATAAATGATTTCAATGATTTCAATGATATCTTAAGTATAGTGCACAACATTATTGTTGGAAAGCAAACCAAAGTTTTTGTGCTCTATTATTTAATATGAACCGATTTCAAGAGAAATCGATCAAAATCCATGGTTGTTTGTGTCTGAAGTGATGTGCGCTGATCTTGACAAGAATTAAACTGGTGACAAGCAACAGGGTGAGAGCCCTCTCTCACGGGCTACTTTTAGAAAGTGCAAGTTGAGGTTTAAAGTTTCAGTGGCTGTCAGAGTGAATAGGTTTTCCAGCTTGCCAATTACAAACACAATTTTATGTTATGCTAGCAGCGAACTGTTAGCTCAGTTGCAAAGGGCAGCCTGTGTTTTTTTTGCATATGTGTACATATGTTTGTGGGTTTGTGGACAGTGGACTGTACGCTATATTTTCTGTTTGTGTGCATTTGTTAGCTTCAGTTTATGAGGTGCCCTGCATTGGTTTGTGTTGGGGGGCAGGGAATGAAAATCAGTATCTTGTTGTGTCTTAATACTTAATACTAAAGAGGTTGCTATTTTTCATCTTAAGAAGGCTCGTGTTTAACAGACGGCTGGTGTTCAGGCGTGTTTAAGTAAAGGTCTAAAGAGCATAGAGCTGTTGAAGGGCTCATGGATGCCAGGAATGTGGCCTTGAAATGTAAGCCTGGCAGGGGAAGTGCAGACTACCATGGGCCGACTATTGTGGTGTAGCCCGACTTGAGAAGAGGGTGTGTGTCTGTATGTATGTATGAATGTATGTGTATAGGAATTCACAGAGGTGTGTGTGTGTGTGTGTGTGTATCAAGGTGGTTCTGTCGCCTGTAATGACTTCCTGTGTCTCCTTGCTGAGAAATGTGTCACCCCACGAGGGCTTTAAACATCTTCCTCCGCCCCACAACACACCCACACGCCTGCTCACCCGCAGGCCCTCCCTGGCCTCCTACAGCAGGGCTATTTTTAAGCAGGCAGGCGGAACTGCCTCCTCACTGGAGTCCATTTGAGTTGCCACCACCTGGTGTTGGAAGGTGAGTCCCGGAGGATGGGTGGAAGAGATGTACTTCTTCCAGCCATGCCTGAAACCAAATGTAATGCTCTCCACTCACATCACACTCAGCCCTGACAATTAAAAATGAACAATAAACGATAAGCACCTGAATGTTGCACTTCTGTCATACTCATTCACATAACGTAGTTCAAATAGGTGGGAATCCAAGTCTGTGTACATTCCTATAGGTCTGCAGTACATGCCAGGGCTGCATAGGAGTTAATTTGCAAGCAGAAATCTCATTGAGTGAAAACTATCATCAGTTTGAGGGGCCTTGAAATGAATGTCCTACATGCGTTAGGTGTGCATGTGTGGTGAAAATCTGAGAATATTCAGGAATGAAACAGACCCCAAGTCTATGTTCTGAACTCGTAGACAAACTGTTCTGTTTCTAAGAACACTTTAAGCTGGTTCTTTTTCTAAGAACATCTTTAGTAAAAGTCTGCGCCATCTTCCAGGCTTTGACCTCTCTCTGCTGGACATGCAGTGTAAACACACTCAGAGAGAGATTTCAAACAGACACATGGTCTCTGCATTGGGACCAGTTTGAAGGTTCACTGAGCATATTTCACTCATCACTCTTCAGTTTGGCCATCACTGATATTACTGGAAGTGGTCTGAATAACTTTGGTCGCATTGCCCCTTCTCTCTCATGGTTACAACTCAAACAGTCCCTCTAGTGGACACATCTGAAAAATCTTAAAAGTTCATCTAAATTCATGTAATGGGTGAGTACAATATGTGCAAATGGGAGTTATACTTATCTACTTGTGTGTAAAGTAAGCAGCGTGTAAAACTGAAAATTAAAGATCAATCAAGTCTAAAACTGAAACCTGTAACTCTCAAAGTCAAAAGAAAAATTAAAAGGGCTTGTCTTGTGCCTGCTTTCTATTATCATTTTCAGATCATTTTTCACAAGTGAATGTGTACCGGATTGCTCACATCATAGGCTTTGACGCTTTGACAACTTTCAGATACAACGTGTTCTTAGATGGAATAATGAAGAGACACCTCTCATTTGCAAAACCACAAAAAAGACAACTCAGCACTCCTCTTGGTTATTCAAATTTTATTTTAAAACCAATCTCTTTTGGCTTCTCCGCTGCTCAGCTCATGTTAATACAGTGAGCGTCATTCTTCATCAAAACCATGCAAAAATGTACATAGAAAACTATGGTGAAAAATACAACTATTTCCCATCTCGAATACCTCGAAAGGAAACATGTTGTGGTGTGTTGACCATTTCGTAACTGTACACTTGACTGCTTTGTCCATATTATTTCATCTAAAATGAGGAATATAAGTTACGGCAGTGACAACCATCAATGCCCTCTCCCCTCCAGAAAAAACAAAACAGAATCCCCAACATACCATTGTCATGTGAAAAGAACTAAAGACTAAAACAGATGAATAAATAGCACACTGTTCTCCCACTGTGGAACATCATATACAGATAAAAATGATTTAATTCCTATTACACCAAGCTTCATTTGTTCTTGAATATGAAAGAGCATTCTCTCATTCTCTTTACATCACGCCGACAGACCTCGATTCCAGAGCATTCTCAGACTCACCCACAAATACAGTCTTCATTTTCTGTTGAGGAAATCAACGTCAACACACCCACCCACCCACCCACCTTCCCCAAACATCTAAAATATTGTGGAGTGATTTCTACCACAGAAATGCTAACTAATGCAGTGGTCTACTATGTTGTTCAGTAAAGAACAGTCTCCCTTTGAACATTCAGATATAGGGCATATGAGCACCACACAGACCTGTGGCAGCAGTAATGCTGGCGTTTGGAGTTAACTGGCCATTAACGGAGGACAGCGAAGCCAATCAAAAGTGCAAAGGTCAGCTGAGATGAAGAGACTGAGCTGAAGGTACTGCTAGTAAATATTGCTACCACAGAGTCCTGGTACACCCCCTCCCTCCACACACACACACACACACACACACACACACACCCTTGTCAATGCCAGTGCATTATGCTCTCATTCAACAGGTGCTACATCAGGCATGGAAACAGGTGCACCATGACCCCCCCCCCCCCCGCCCCCCGCCCCATCCCCCCTCCTTCGCAGCTGGCGACTATACCCACCACTACTGTGCTTAGTGAGGCACGTAAAAGTGCTGAGTCACAGCTACAGGTTAATCAACATACAGTAACTATTTGTGTCGCTGAAGAGCATGGCAGCTAAGAGAGAGGAGACAGCTGACTGGTCGGTCCTACAACAAAGCAGCGGGGTGACTTCAGTAGGGCTCTTACACACACTGGTAAGGCTCGGGCAAGAGCTCCCCAAGATGGCTGCAGCTCCCTCACTGCCCCCCCACCCCCTCCCACTGGCCCTTCAGTCCCAACCCTTATACAACCCTTTTGAATAAAAACAGACCAAAAGACGAACATCAAACATTCGTAATGAAGTAATGCTTCACTTTTTTTCCTCCTAGTTACCTTTCATAATTATTTGAATTGTATAAATTAAATCCAACAGTGTATCTGTACAGGTTCGAGAAAAGATTCCATCTCTCTCTGTACCTATTTTTTTAAGTGTCCTCCTTTGTTTCAAAAGCAAAGAGAGAGATCATTTGACATTTTTCTTATCAAGCTGAAAGAGTTCCAAAATGTCACGCATAGCCTGTTTGATTTTGGTTCCAAAGCGATGAGAGTCCTGAGAACAGAAAGAGCCAAAAAAAGAGGGAGAGGGAAAGAAAAGAAAAGAAAACAGATATCTTTTAGGAGATCTCAAAGAAATTGTGACCGAATTATCAAAGGTTTATCGTTTGTCAATTATTGTGCTGCCTTTAGTGTCCATTCTGATGTTTGTCTGTAAAAACATTTTCTTTTCTTAATTTGAGTAACCCAATGCGTTTTTATACATGTCTGTGAAATAGTATTTTTAAATACACCAATGACATTGCTTCTTAATTAAAAATGTTTGTAGGTAGTCACATATTTACATGGTGATGGAGGCTTTATTTAGCTTTTGCTAGTTTTAATGAAACACCATCAGGCAGCACACTAAAATACATGTGCATACTCATGCCAAATGCTGTGTCACTGTATACCCACTACTGTATATATCTCACCCTTTTTTGTGTTATTTAGATCAAATCAGGGAACACTTTAACACAAAATGGCTATTATATCATATATGTCATATCATGGCACATATCATAAACCAAGATTAACTAGATATGAGACATTTCAACGTATACTGGTCATTTACTTACTCAACCAAGTTACTGTGATATAAGTGTTACAGTTTCTTACACACAAATGACATTTATGTCACTTATCTACAACTTTTACAATTATTAAGATAATTTCATTATTTCTAATTATTAAATAAGTTGATGTTACTTGACATTATGGTTTGGCCTTTGGTGTGCCCTTGCCCCAAAAAGGTTGAAAACTTCTAGTCTGTATTATTCTGTGTTATTTTTTCTAATTAATTTCTAAAAAGCACTTCCTGAAACTTATTAGAAAGTGCTATATGAATAGAGCTTCTTGGTGTCATTACTAGGTCTGTCCTCAATCACACGTCATGGAACTAATGTAACATGTGTACTCACCGTCTCAGGGCTTGATCTTTTGCTCGATATGTGGAAGTTAATCAGATCTTCCCCAACAATGATATAGGACACTCCATAACCATCATCAGCCACCTACAATGAGGAGCAGAGGAGCAGACAGTCATCAACTGCCTGTCTGAGAGGGGCCTTCAGGCCCAACACCTCTCTATGACACACCTTCAAATTTAGCCTTAAAAAAAAAAAAAACAAGCCGTCAGTAATTAGCAGTAGAGAGAGAAACTAGGTAATTCAATTCAATTGTATTTATATAGTGCTAAAACAATAAAAAATTTCTCTTGCTGTATTGGGCAGAAAACACATTTTACTGAACAAACATGAGGGGCAAATGCAGTAATGTGCAGTTATGTGTTTCTTTCATATTCATGCACACATGCTCTCAGGCCTCGTGACATGCCATGAGTGTTGATCACGAGTGGAATCAAAGATATTTAATCATAGGAGCCCCTCCCATTAAACTTCTTTGGTGGGACTCACCGGGCCAAAGCCTCCTCCGCTGCTCACATACTCAGGGTGGTTCTTCAGGTCGAACAGTGCCACCTGCTGGACGGGAGTCTGACTGGTGGACAGCCGCCAGGGCTGAGACAGTACCTGCACGCACCCACACACACAGAGCAGAGGAGAGGAGTGAGAGACAGAGAGAGAGAGAGAGAGAGAGAGAGAGACTATCAAACCCTTGCTTTGAAAACTTGTGGTTTAAGCTCAGTTCTTCAGGAAAGTCAGATCCAGCCACACAAACCTCCTTAAGGAAAGGCGACTCCTCTCCCAGGTACTTGGACACCAGGTAGAGACAGAAGAGGTGGCGGTCAATGCCCTTGCCTGTCATCGCCAGGCGGTACATGCTCTGATGCTTCTCTGCAGCCTCCTTCAGGAGCTTCAGCTTCTCTTCTCTCTGGACACAGAGGGAGACATATAAACAAACAGGGATGCAGGAATCATTCTATATAGATGAGGTTTGTGTGTCTGTGTGTGGGGGCACGTAATACAGTGGGGTGAAACTGAGACGTGTGTGTGTGTGTGTGTGTGTGTGTGTGTGTGTGTGCGTGCGTTCTGGGGAAGTATACCGTTTCATCTCTCATCATGGCGCGTACGAAGGCACATGATTCCTGTGTACAGGAGCGCACGGTCTCTGTGCGTCCCTCACGGAACAGGCGCGTCATGGAGGCCTCGTACGTCAGGCAGAACTTCCCCTTGTCCTGCAGAAGCATGTCAGTGATACAACAGCACATTTAAAGACAGATCACCCTCAATGGAACACTTGGACAGATGCACAATTGTGAATTCTGAATTAAATCTGCATGTCGTGTTCCTGTAGGTCAACCTGTAGAGCCTACTAACAACACCAAGGCCATGGCTTTGGGAAGCTAGGGGGAAGACTAAGGAAGAGGGGAAACTAAAAACAAACAAACTAAAAACACAAAACACAAAAACAAAATGATCTCAACTTGACAATGGCAAATGCTAGCCAGACAGAGAGAAGCAAATTTGAAGAGGCACTGCGTCTTTCAAATCAATTGTGTGGGAACATTTACAATTTACGTTACAATGTCCCTTCCCGCACACATTTCAGCTCTAAAGCTGAAACACCAGAGAGAGAAATTGAAAAGGAATTGATCCGGACCCCCTGTCTACCTCTCCCCTAATAGTGGAACCTCCAGAGGAAGAGAAAGGTACCTCACTGTAGTAGAGACAGAAACCAAGCCTAGGGAGTCATGCTGACATTTTTCTGAATAGAACGTTTTATTTGTCTAGAGGCAAAATAAATTGTTTATTGTTTAAAGGGTGATTACATTTTTTTCTTAAATATAAAGATACCGAAACCGTATTATTACCGTGGCCCAAAGAACATGATACATACCGAACCGTGGGCCCACGTTGCATTCCTACTAATCTAATCATATCTGGTAGACGAAACAGAATGAGTGAATGGCTCATGTGATAAGATGGACAGCTGTCGGGGGGGGGGGGGGGTCTAGCGCAGTTGTCGTTATCACTACGGCACACATGGACAGTCATTTTGGTTGTTTTATTGCTCTGAGTCTAAAAACGTTTCTGTTCTTTCCTCAGTGAGATGTTCCCGTTTGCATGAATCCCTTTAACAAAAGCCACCGGATGCCAACTCATGGATGTGGAGAGAGACACGTGCTCCCAGTGCCTGGTGTGGAAACTATCGCTGCACCCTTGAAGCGTCAGAAGACACACCCTACACCCTGAGTTTGCCCCATAGCTGCTTATTTGAGCTGAACATGCAGACCGCTCACAGTGAGAATCCAAGGAAGTTTGTGAAGAGTCGGTTGGTTTGGGTGTGTGTCTTTCTCTCATTAAATTGTGCAACATCACCAACATTCCAACATTTTATCTAGTGTGTATGTTAGTGTGTCTACAGGTGTGTGTGAGTGTGAGACAAAGACCTATTAGAAAATGACTATCACTTCAAGTATTGACAAGCTCAGAAAGAAATGCTAGTTGCGTAAGGTCTGGTACCAGAAAGCTAGTGTACAATGGGAACAAAATCTGCCTTCATTTGTTGTGATGTGTTACGGTATATGAATAGAGATATATACACTCATTCCTTAGTGACATACATACAGTATATACGTATATACCTATGCATGTATGTATGTATGTATGTATGTATGTATGTATGTATGTATGTATGTACAGTTTAGTACTTGTGAATGAGTGCATGCCTCTCACCCTGAAGTGTGCGAGCTGAAGGGTGATCTGAATGAAGGCGTCGGGGCTAATGCGGCACTTCTTGATGAGGCCCTTGCCAAAGTCACTGAAGGGGATGATGTGGCAGTCCACGTCGTCAGCCAGGGCCGTGGCTACATTCAGAGAGCTGTTGATGACGTTTTGGCACTGTGGGGACGCCAGCGAAGCATGGCATGAGTATAGAGACATCAACTAGCCCAGTGGCAGTGCTCCTGCGGATCAACTGGTAGAGCAAGGTGCTAACACCTCTCCCGCTATCTCCAAAACCAGGGAGCACACGTACGGGTGTTATGTGCATGTGCACTGTACTCTAACTTGTAGACAATGTACTGACTTAATAAAATGGGTTTAATAGTTACATTCATTTTATTAATCTGGTTGTGTTAGATCAGGGGTTCTCAAACTTTTGCAAGCTGGGCCCCCCCAAAGTTGGTTAGGGGTAGTCGGGGCCCCCCCATCCCCCGCGCCGCCCGCGGCCCGCCGCCCGCGGCCCGCCGCCCGCCGCCACCGCCCTCAACTACACCACCATATATAGATAGATAGATAGATACCGTAGATAGCATATTGTTATTGATAGGCCTGACATGTCAAGGTTAGGCTATTGTTATTGTTAGGCCCATACAGACAATTATTATAACTATTTATTATTATTATTGTTATTATTATTATCATCAGTAATAGTAGGCCTATCAGTAGGCTATTCATTATTATCACCATCATTATGTTAATATTATTATAATTAATGATTATCGACCAATTATTATTATTGTATTATTATTATCATCATAATCATAATAATAATTATCATTATCATTATCATAATAATAATAAGTATTATTATTGCTATCATTAGGATACTGTTATTATTATGGGCCTCTTGTGATCTTTACAAAAAAAATCCTACAGGTCTGTCAATGTGAGACATGAGCCTGCTTTGCACTGCAAAGGTCCTCAAATCTTGGGGCAATGTTTGACAAACATATCCTCAGGTCATCCTCGATCTGTGCGCGGTTGCGGTATTTAGTTTTGAGCGCAGTCAGTCTTCGACGCGAAAAGGAGGAGCATTTCTAAGGCTATAACGCAAAGCTGATCATTGCTACCCAGAATGACGAAAGAGGGGAGATGCTTAAGTCTACTGTCACTCTTCAGCTGCTCTTTCATGTCTGATGGAAATGGATCCCGAACTCATGCCAAATAACGGTAGTCCTCTTTGTAGGACCCAAACTGATTTCTGATATTCAGCGAGATACTGACATCGGTATTGCGCTGAGTTTAGCTCCTGTCATTATTCTACACTTGTTGTGCGGCCGGCAAAATCAGTGTTTCGGCAATTGTATGGGGTTTGCCAAGCTTAGCAATTCTATGAGCAACTACATAAGATGCCTCCAGACACTGCTTGGAGATGGTGGTTCGTTGTTGCTGGAGGCCATCACGTTTATGTTTAAAGAAGTCCACAGGCTTCTCTTTCTGACTTTTACGAATCAGAAACTTGTCCATAGTTGTGTTTGTTTGCTGATACAGTGTGTGTGAAGTTAATAAAGTTCTCATTTCAGTTCGTCGTGTTCTTGTATGTGTGGTTGTGAACGACTTGCACACGAATAATGGATAAGGCTGTGCTAGGCAATAATTCCTAACAAAACGAACTGTACACAATGTAGACAGGGACAGCACAAAATAGTATTCAAGTGCTGGTGTTTTATTTGTTGCAACACGGTGGATGATCGAAAAATGTAAAGGTAGATGTTAAGGAGAAAAGGGCTAGCTGCAGTTGAAAGAAGGTAGCTAGCTAGGCTAGCTCTCGGGGCTACGAGCTTTTTCAAAAGACTGGAGCAAATTACTCCTTAGAATAGGCTACGAATAGACCTACTGCAAGTGCAGTAAGGTATTACTAAGGAAGGAGTGAGTCTTTAAAAAGACTGTTTATTAAGCAATGAATATCTGAATGATAGAGGAAACAAGAGACATTGAACAAACTCTGCAGAGTGTTGTCTCAGGGTGAGCGCTTACCATGCCTGCGGTTTTTTTTTATACTCGGAAGCTTGGGTGCAACTCGCGTTCAAATGATAAGACTCCGTTTTGATTGGTGGATCAGGAGCAAAACAGTATTTGATTTGTTTGGGTCAGTCCAGCCCCTTGCATTTCGCCACTGAGGGAGCTTTCACTAACCAGTGACAGGTCGGCGGTCGTTTTTTTTTTTTTCTCCGTCTGTGACATCGCGCCCCCCCTGGAGCGCGCCCCCCACTTTGAGAACCACTGTGTTAGATGCATAGGTTGCTGTATTATTCAATCATATTGAAATGTGTAGTCTGGAAACAGTGACAGATGCTAGTCCACAGTGCCTCACCTCTTCTGGGATGTCCCACTGCAGCCTTTGGGGCCCAGGCAGGTTGGGGTGCATTTTGCCCTTGCAGTGGCCATCTTCTGCATAGCCCAGATTTACAGGGTCCATGGACAACACATGCTACAACACAGCAGTTATTTTTTATCAATATACAACTCTTTGCGCCTAGACCATATTCTAACACAAGTCATATACATAAACTCATATCTAAACTAAACTTAAAAGAAGTATCCTTACTGTGAGGTTGAGTTGAAGTCAATGAGCAATGTTCAACTCATCCACTAACAAAAAGCTTTGCCGATTATATTCTCATCTGTAGCATGTAACTTACTGACACAATACACTAGAGTTTCAGTGCAATTCAGTGACTTTTAAATGTAATTTCAGCTTAAAGTGGCCCTTTTCACTATTTTGCCTTTGAAAAATCCTTTGTTTTTGTAGAACATCTAAAACCCCTGTGACTGTTGTATTTGTAACTGCAGTGGGGTGAACGTGATTGCGCCTTCCTGCTTCTATCATGCTCTACCTCCCAGAGATGGCCAACGATGGGGGCGTCGGCCCATGCGTGCTCCGCATTCAGACCCATGGTTCCATTTTTGAACACGATGAGGTTGAAGGACTTATCAAACCACCTGGATGGAGAAACACAACAAAGGAAATCCTCTAGCCTTTTCTGACCATCCTTTTATTGTGGCACAGATTGAAGTTAAGGACAGATTGGCTATTACAGATACTTCAGATATAGATGTTTGTATTGGCTACTGTCCAGCTACTCTAGCAGAAAACCAAACAAAAAACACAGTTGATTATTTACCAATGAAATAAGAATTTGACAGTCACATACACTTTTTAATATCTGCAATAGCCTACTGTAGATCCACATGGACTCACCTGTCGTAGCACTTTCCGTGAAGCAGGGACTTGGCATAGCTGTCCAGGGACTCTACGGGGTTTGCGGTGTCGTAGCGCTGCTCCGTGTCATCCAGAGTCACAACGAAAGCAGCCTTCTCTATGGCATCCAGCGACTGCTTGTTCTTCCCACGGCTGAAGTATTCTGTGCGTGCGTTTGCCCAGGGCACCCTGGGGACATGCGGTGGGGGGTGTGAGGGGCAGGAGAGAGAGAGAGGGGGCACATGAGACGCCACATCACATGGAAGAATAATGAACTTCTAAGAAATACAACAATTTGTTTTCAGTCAATATATTTCTGAAAATAGCTGTCTAAATATTTTTTTCTTTATTGATATGGCATTTTATGTAACACAAACATATTCTGACATATAGCCCTTGTGTAAGAGAAGATGACTTCAAATGAAGAGGCAGTATAAAATAAAGTTTCTCTCTCAGTAATTGATCATAAAAATGAGGCAGAATTCCTGTTGATGTTTCCTGGCTCACTGTCTGTGTTTGAGGCGTCCCTACCTCTCTCCGGCAGTGAGCGCGGCCAGCGTGTGTTCGCCGGGATGTGGGTCAGACTTGTCGGCAAGGATGCGCTCCATCTGCTGCTCGATCTCCCTGGGCAGGAGCAGGCGGCCGTCGTAGAAGACGTACACCTTGAAGTAACGGCCCCTGTGGAAGACGGTGATGTGCTTGCTCTCTGCCTCGTGCTGGATGGTGTCTGATCACACAGCCGGTCAGGAGGGCAGAGTGGGAGGGAGAGGAATAGGGATGAGTGGAAGGCATCTATATTTCTCATATACAGTATGAAACAGACTAACTGGAACTTTTGCAACAGGCACAACACATATTAACTGAGTCTCAAAGAGCAGAAGGCAGAACATAATTTAGCTCAGTCCCATCCACAAATGGCCCAGTAAGAAATTCAGCTTCAAGTCTGAACCTGAACTACTAAACAGCTGGATTCGGTTAGGCGTTACACAACTGCTGAGGTCACTGTAGGAGACTAAGTTCAGTCTTGCTGAGACACCACAGAGGCCATTTTTGGATGAGGCTGATCAACTACTTGTTAAGCTAATGAATTCTAACTGACTGATGCAGATAATGAAGCAGGGATGGAAGGGGGAGAAAATGGAAGGAGAGAAGATGAGTGGATGACCCCATGAAGGAAGCTCTGATGGTTGTTCATTCAGATCCACACCAAAACAGGGAAAGATTCCTCAGTGGTTCCCAAAAAAATCGTTAGTCAGATACTGAGAGATCACATGCAGCAAACTGGCACACTTTGCCCTCAGAGCCGGCCGGTGTTGTGGTGTCCACAATCTCATTTGTTGACTGATTTTGGACACAGGACCAGGATGAGCTACAAAATATGTCCAGAATGGAACAGAACTAGCCCCTTCCTAAATATAACGTTGGTCAGTCACAGGCATTAGGCATTTCGAGCCCCTCCCTTCAGTGTTCAGCCACAAGTCCCACCCAGTAAAACACAAGCTATAATTCTGCATACCTGATCTATATATCTATCTGTGCACACAGATATCTTGTTATGCTGAGTACCAAAACATAACATATAGATTGCATTGCATCCAGAATGTCCCTTTAAGATCATTTATATTCAGTTTTGTTCCCTTTTTCATGTCGGGACGCATGTCTAATGTGTGATATCTCCCAACTGTCCCTGTGCCATTATCATCCATGAAGTGTACTTTCTGTTCTATGTGACACAGCAAAGCAGGTCATACTCAGCCACACCCTTACAGGAACAACAAGTCTAACTCAAATGATAAAACCTAGTTAGAAAGTAAAATACTATCTCGATGACATCCTCCAGGCGGGAAACCTAACTGATTAAAACACCGAGGGCTTCGGACCATAGCAATATCCTCCCCTTGCCACATATACCATGTTTACCATTTACACTGACATCTGGGCCCGTATTAACAAAGCATTTTATCTCCTATATCCTATTCACAAAGCAGCTTTTACAAAGGAAAAGTGAGAACTCCTAAGAGAAAGACTCTGTTGCTATGGTTGATATCGAGTCTCACGCACAATCTCGCTTCCAAAGAGCTTGTTGATTGGTTGAGTGACAGGTCTGTGCTGGTAAGTAGGCATGCACTTAATAGCTGATAAATAAATAAATAGGTGACATAGGCTACACAAATAATAATAATGGAATTTGCTACCCACAAACTGAGTTTCTTTGCAGTTTTAAAAATACATCTTTATGAGAACATGTTTGTGTACATAGGAGCTAGTTTGACTTTACAATCAAATGAATTCAATTTCAGCACTGACTGGGTTGTTTTGGTTGGTTGATCTTATTTTTCCTTACAAGCAATTATTCCATCGTGATTGATATGGTATCTTTTACAGTAATTATGACCGCCACCGCAGCGCAGCAGGATCTTCGGTTTGGAATAGCATTTTTACATATAAAAGTCTGGATAATTAACGTTTTATAGCCCACTGTAGCACAGCTTGCACTGTGGTCATATCTGAATATCCAGCTGAGGAAATTGCATTACAAAAATGATTAAATACAAGCACGTACAAACAGTACTGCTATGAGACTAGACATGGTGTTGCATTCTGAATGTGAGCACATTGTTTACTTTAGTGAGTTAATGAGTCCCATTGATTGAGCATGTCTTTGAAAGGAAGAAGCTAAAATATGTGGAACAGGTAGCGAAAGCGAGGGAGCAAGGTTGGCAAGCACACACAAGATAAGAAGAGATAGGTGTTAGAGGCTTTGTAGCTAAAACAACCACAACTCTTCTGTTGGATTTTGGTTTTCGAGGCTGTCTGAGGCTGCTGAAAAACCACACCAGTGGTTGTGGCTGAGGCAGTTACAGACCAGTTGGGGCCATGGATTAAAACCTCAACATATGTGAAATCTTGTTGAGGGTAGGTCTGGACCTAATTCAACGAAACACTGATGAAGGAAGGTGCCTGCTTGAAAACCCCAGTGAAATGCTCACAAACGCAGCTTTGTGGTTTTATGGTTGGGCAGCCATGTTTAGCTGTTGTGGGCTACAAACAGCGCATGCTGTACTGTGCTGTGAAGGAGTGCTATTTAATGTACTATTTGTTGGCTATTCAAATACATTAATGTAGCTTATTGCATTATGTATTGATGTAGGGTGACTCCTGTAGGCAATTTCCAGGTATTAAATATGTCATGTAAGCACAGGATGATTGGACGGTGAGTTGCTTCTTGTTGTGCATGCTGTGCACGCAGGAGGTGTTTGTGCCCAGGGGCCCTTGATGGTCATAAACCATAAACTATGCCCTTTCTCACACTCGCGGCGGTCATCTGACTTACACACTGCTATGCGGTATGTCTAGTTCTGCTTCTGAATTTCAAAACATTGTAACATGGAATGATAGAAAAGGACATTTTCTGTTTGTTTGGGAGTTGGCCTTAGTGAGTTAGCAGTCCTCTCGATTACTTCTTAGTTCTCCCAGACTTAGGTGCAACTTTTTGCGGTAAGGGGCTTTGTGAATTACTCTTAGTCAAAAAAAATTCCCAAAGTTAGGACTGACACGTCCATTATGTTAAGGAGTTTCTCCTAAATTGGCAAGTTAGGGGCTACTTTTAGCCTTAAGATGCTTTGTGAATACGGGTCCTGACTTCCAAACCACATCCAATTAATCAGTCCAATTAAATCAGTAAGACAAAAATCAGCTGCAAACGCAGGCTCCATTGCGGTGAGGTGTATGACCCTGCATGCAGTGGCTTGTTGTTTCAGGGCCAGGCGATCAGTCTGAATCAGGGTTGCGGGAGATGCAGGACAGGAAGGGGGGAGGTGGCTCTGGGAGACTCTACCTGTGTCGACCCCCGGGGTGCGACTGGTGTTGAACATTCGCTCGTACTGGGACGAGCACATGGGGATAGTGTTTAGAAGCATGAGCTGGAAAAAGCAAGAACGACGGGGTCAGAACATGAGCAGGAAACAAACGGGGGTGGAGAGAGCCGAGGCTGGGCCTGCTGAGGCAGGGACGACCTGCTGAGACACCAGAGGAGAGAAGGAGGAGGGAGGAAGGGAGACTTTCTGCTGCGAACGAGAAAAATGGGGAGTGAATGGACAAAAACAGAGAAGGACTGGAAGAGAAGGACGGGGAGTGATTTGGCGGATCTGCAGAGTGAAGGAGCATGTTGGGGTTCGAGCATGGACAAACATCCACCCTGTCCATTCATACCACCAGCACAACTCCACCAATGGGAAAGCATCAGCACAAGGCTGGTATCTAAACATTAACTCCCCTAGAAATATACACTCACCTACAGATCAAATCTTAAACCAATAACTACAAAAACAGAATTCAAAGACTTTTCTTTGCTTTGGTTGTGCTAGTGGCCTGGACTGGGGCCAGAGTGGAGTTTGATGAACGGGGGGGTGGGGTGGGGTTGGTTTGAGGATGGTGGATCCGGGGGATGGATCCGCTGCTGACTGGCTTGCTTGATCCTGCTCTTACCTGACTCCTGGCCGGGGACGCGAGACGTGTTAAACATCCGCTCCCACTGGGCCGAGCAAAGCGGCACTCGGTTCTCCAGCAAGTATATCTGCAGGGCGGCCCAACGAGCCACAGAGCAGCATCCGAGAGACGGGGGGGAGGGAACAAACAAACAAACAAACATTTATATGCCACTGGTCACATCAGCATCAAGCAGAGAGAGACATGTGTGAAAGACAGACAGAGATTAAGACAGTAAAAAGGAAGAGGCAGAAAATTAAGATAGAGAGAGAAAAAACAGAGGGTGGGAGGGATATATGTGCTTTTTATAGGAGGGTTTCAGTTCCTCAAGTACTGTGGAGGGAACACTCAGTTTCTCACAGCAGTGTCAATTCATATCACACAGAGTGCGTCTTAAAGAAAGGTACAGAAAGTAAAAAGATACAGCCAAAATGAGTAAATCATAACATTCTCAAGCGTGACATCTGTCTTCCTTGAAGCAGTGATTACAACCATGGCATCGTTGTTTGCTTCGAGTCCGTTCAAATGACTGGGATTAGTCATCAGTTCCTTACTACCTCTAAAGATGGAGAGGAGAGGAGGACCTACCGGTTTGATTTGGGCCCGGTCCAGTTTCCTCCTGTACAGCATGATGGCGTGGATGGCGTTACCTGCGCGGGCAGCCTGAAGGTGGGTGGGGAAGACGTACAGGAAGTCCTGGGTGCAGAGAAGGACGGAGGAGGAGGAGAGATAAGATGTAAGATGAAAAGGGCCTGGCATGTGCAGATGTCACAGTACAATAACAGTGCTAAATGGAAAGGGAACGCAAAAGAGAAACTGATTTGACTGAGCCACCTCTATGGTTCTTGAGTGTTTTGCACAGTTCTGGAAAAACTATGAGACAGATGGGGGAAGTGTTGCTTCCAGGAATCCAGGGTAACATACTATAACACAAACACACACCAACACAAACACACACACACACACACACACACACACACAGAGGGTAACCAGGGTACCAAAACAACACATCTCAAGGCTCAGGGCCCGTATTCACAAAGCATTTTATCTTACCACTAAGAGTACACCAAAGTTGCACTAAAAGTTTCTAACGAGAAGTTTTCTCCTAAATCCTATTCACAAAGCTGCTGCCACCAACTTTAACAAAGGAAAAGTGAGAACTCCTAAGCTAAGAGAAAGACTCTGTTGCTATGACTGAGGCCAAGTCTCATGCACAAGCTTGCTGCAATGACCTTCATGATTGTTTGATGATTGACAAGTCTGTGCTGGTGAGTAGGCATGCACTTAATAGCCTATTGCAAAAAACAATAAATATTTGACAAATTAAATAATAATGGAATACGCTGCCCTCAGACAGAGTATCTAAGCACAGTTTTCAAAATGCATCTGTATGACAATGAGTTTGTGTAGACAGGAGCTAGCGATAGTTTATTTGTACAAAGACGTTCCATTAAATTCCATTTCAGCACTGAGTGGGTTGTTTCAGTTTGTTTGTGACGCATTGCATCCCTTACAAGCTCTTTAATTATTCATTGTGATTGAGACAGTATCTTTTCAGTGATTCTGCATCTGCATTCAAATACATTGTAACGTGGACTGATAGAAACTGCCACTTTCCGTAGGAGGGTATCGTGCCCTGGGGCTCTTGATGTCATGAACTGTCAAAGCTCTTTCTCACACTTTGTGCGGAGGTCATCTGACTTACACACTCCTATGCAACATTTCTAGTTCTGCTTCTGAATTCCAAAACATTGTAACATGGAATGATGCCAACTGAAACTGAAACTGGAATTGTATTGTTTTTGTGGGAGTTGGCCTTAGTGTTCAAAAACATTTAGGACTGACACACCCATTATTTTTGGAAGTTTCTCCTAAATCAGCAAGTTAGGAGTTACATTTAGTCTTAAGATGCTTTGTGAATACGGGCCCAGATCTTCAATACCAGTTGAACAAACGGCTCCTGTATTTTACACTCTCACCACCAAAATACGACTGTTAACAGCCAATGATGAGTGCAATAATTTAACTGTAGTTGACCAACCAACCAACATACGCAAATAGGGTTGTGTAGTGCAAACTGCTAAGACTGTCTTAATGCGATTCAAACTGATTTGGGATTTGACACTTAGGTCATAGCAGCAAAGTAGTTAATCCTATTTGGCATTAGACTCAATTAGACAAATATCATCCAAGCTACAGGATTACATCAGAGAGTCATCAGTCACAGACATGTGATTCTGGTTCATCTGACATGTTTTTGCTTTTTCTTGTTGTCTCTCTTTATTCTCTCAGTCATGTTATCATTCTTTAGAGGAACTTTATCATGACTGTGTTCATCAGTAGCCACAAATAAACAGAGCAACTAACTTGTTTCACTTATGGCTGCAGGGTAAATGTGAATAGCATGGTATAGTAGAGACTCATATGTATGACAGTATGGCATAGTAGAGACTCATATGTATGACAGTATGGTATAGTAGAGACTCATATGTATGACAGTATGGACACTTACCATGGCGTAGTAGTTGCTGTTGACCATTATGGGTCCTCTGCCTCTGAGATAAATGTACTCTTCCCACCAGTCACTCACCTACAATATAACAGCAAGTAAAATAAACGAAATAAATAATCAAAAAATGTCAACGTTTTCAAACTTGAAATAAAACAAAAGCTAAGTGACGTACGTAATTTGAGGCCCACCAGGACTTAAGTTTGAGGTACCACTGAAGCCTGGGGCCGAGGTTCTTCTCGAAGTCTTTGGCCAGACCTTCCATCCTTGTGTACTTCTCGTCGTCCATGAGCGGCCGCACTGACTCGAGGTACTGTGGAGGAGACACAAAGGGGGTTGTCTAAATACTCAGCACAGCTCAGGGGCATATCAGGTGATGTTTCTTACTTTTCTTCAGCCCACTGCTTTAAAATTCCTATTTGTCACCCAACATCAAGAGGCCTTATTCATTCACAATGGCCCTCTGTCTGTATCATGTCACTCTCCATGCTCAAAAACAAAAAAGGTGCTTGTGGCCATCAGCTTCTCCTTCTCGACCACCTACAGAGTGTTCATTATAAGCGCCATGGCTTCCTGAGCACTGTTTGAAGGATTGTGGAGAAAGAGAGAGAGAGAGAGAAAGAGAGCGAGAGAGAG
Organism: Clupea harengus; assembly: GCF_900700415.2. NCBI lineage: Eukaryota > Metazoa > Chordata > Actinopteri > Clupeiformes > Clupeidae > Clupea > Clupea harengus. The sequence goes on along the minus strand of NC_045154.1, from coordinate 5,552,651 downwards.
CGAGATGAGTGCCTCTTACCCGTGTCATTGTGTCTTTCACGGCGGGGACGGGCAGCCGGGGCAGGGCACTCTGGAAACTGTACAGCATGGGCTTTCTCCCAGAGAACAGCCTGACCAGGACCTGCAGATGATGACAGATCAAACGTACTGCGTGAGCACAGAGCGCCCAAAAAAGCTGTTGTGTACACATGTGCGCTGTGCTTGCTGTGCTGAGTTTGGACATCGGCACTTTAAACAGCTGTGGTGTTGTGCTAAGCACTCGGTTTTAGTTAGGGCAGGGGTTATCAACCATATGTGTCCTATCTATCCCCGCCCAAAGCAAAAAGAAAGATATATTGCCTGACTGTCAGGCAGGGACACATGTCAATCACAATGATATGTTAGTGTCGTCAACCAAGACATTGTCTGAGAACTGAGACTGGCCCTCAGCGGTCTTGTACTGACCATCCAGATGCTGGTTCTTATGGACATACGGCCGTGGGGGTTGTACATCCAGCCGTGCCAGGAGAGAAGGCTCTTCAGCGCGTTCCTCATGATGAAGATGACGGTCACCCACAGACCCGTGCCAACCAGTACGCCCCCGACCACATGCTGGCTGTCGTCTGACATGTACTTACTGCAGAGAGGGAAAAAACACTCAACACAGCAATACTGACAATAAACAAACTGCTAAAAACAATATTGGTTTAAATACAAATATATGATAATTGTGTATTCATACAAATATATATATTAATAATGAGAATTAGTGAATGACCAAATACAGAGGGAGAAAAAAGAGACTCCTTTGAGTTTCATTATCTTGCACAGTGACATTATCATGGCATGCCACATCATAGCAAACAGAAGAATTGACAAAAGCTAATCGTGTCAGGTAGCATTGCATAAATTCTGGTTGAAAGAGAGTTCATGTACTGCTCTCTCACTCACATGCCTAACACACACACACACACACACACACACACACACACACACACACACACACACACACACACACACACACACAAACACAGCACACAAATGTGACATTGCCCTTTTTGCTTCAGCTGCACACGTGTCTCTAGAGAGCAAACTACCTTCATACTTATGTAGTGGATGTTGTAATTCTGAGTACTGTACAACCCACCAGAACCCACTACCCCATGGTGATGTGATTAAGAAATAGTGGAAAAAAACCTGTGAGGAACACTTCCTCCAGATGTTAATATGTGAACAAAGTGAAGCACTTCCAGTAACTGATCTCAATCTTGGATCTGTTTGTACTTTGACTTCACCAGGAAGTTCCAGAGAATTCAGTCCCTAGATATATTGATTCCTTTCAACACTACACCTTTGTCCCATTCCATAAAACAATAAGGACATCAAAAGATTATTTGTAGACAATCATAAACTAAAAACTGTACATTCATAGGTTAAAAGAATAAATCTGCATAGTACCATACTTTCAACATAGTATAATGCCTTTGGTCAGCCCACAGCTATCCATCTCACTATCCCTCACGGCAACCAAGTAACACAGAAGCATTACACAACAGCACCTCCTTCTGGGTTACCGCATGGTAACCTTTCACCTAGTTCTAAAAATAAAACCAAATCAGTCAGAATCATGCTTTGTACACAGCGAAATCCATTTCAAACACTAAGCAAACCAAATTACCAAATCTCCCCATGAATAATACTGTGTACCTTCAGAAACAGCAGCTTATTGATAACAGACTACTTATGTCATAAAAGAGATATGGCACCAGATAACAGTGCTTACAAAGAAAAAGTGGACTCTATGTAAAAAACAGGGAACATCAGGTGCAAATAAAGGCAAACAATAGTCTTCTGCCTGCAATCACTGATATGAAACGTATGGAAAATACACTGTAAGGTCAGATGGCACAACAGCTTACGGTTTTGGGCAAACAAACGCATTATTGACTGAGTAATATTTTCTTTGTTGAACTTTGAACATTAGCACTGCACACAATTTTTTGTATGTGTTAGCAGAAGAACATCAGGAGAAAGTGTAACAATATTGATCTCCTTGCTATTCGACGCTATTCAAACAACTTCAAAAAGTTGACCTACTGCCATCAGAGTTGGAGTTAAACTTAAACAGGCATCCACTATCGCATCCTCTATCACATCCGAATGACTTGGCACCGTCCTCTCAAATCAGTTCAATGTGATTTATTGGCATTACTCATCACAAGGTTGGCAAAGACAGTCTCTTCACGTGGTCTATTCACACAGACCCCTCTAGATCAACACAGAGGATCACAATGGTTTTACCTGACGGGCAAGTGAGCCCCCAGCTTGGTGAAGAGGCCCAGCGTTGGATCCAGCTGAGCGTATTTGGTGGAGGACATGTACCCCACCAACACCACCACCAGCCCAGGCGGGCTCCCGGGGTACACTCCAGTCATGATCCCATTCTGGGTTGGAGGCGAAACAGACATGCCACAGTGTTATTGATGTAAGCTCGGCGGGTTGACATACATTTAGAGCAGCATTACATTATATTACACACCATTCTCGTTTAGTCTTTGTTTCAAAGAATCATTTGTAAACAAATTCTACAAAGGATTCTTTAGAAAATTGTTAAAAAACAACAAAAAACTTTCATAAATGAATTGGAGGTTCCTAATATGTGCAGTTGTAGAGCATCTCACCTTGAACCTGATGAACCTCTTCTTCCACGAGTGCAGGCCGGAGAGGTAGATCTGTCGCAGGGCTTCGTGGCACAGCTGTAGGTCAATGCCATCAGGGGTCACAGTAAACTGGAAGGCCACTGCCTGGTGTGCTTCTGCCATGGTGGCTGCTGGTGCTTACTGTCTGGGGCACATATACAAGAGCAGCACCAGTCAGCTCTAATCTACTCCATCAGTTCATGTCATATAAATACAAAAGCATTGTATTTAGTTCTGTGAACTTGAACATAAATACGCCTGTGACTCTTTGCACACTGTGCACAGACTTACTACTTGCTTTGAAAAAGAACTTTATGAATTGAATTATGAATATAATTGTGATTGTTAGGTTGTACAACAAGTTCCACAAGTAATTTGATCCCAAGGGTATTGACTAGAAGTCTGTCTGAGTAAAAGATAAGGAACTGGTATTTAGCAAACACTTTTATCCAAAGCGACGTACAGACCACTTGCGGCAAACCTGGGTCAACTGCTTAAAAATAGTGACACTAACCACTGCACCACCACACCCTATGTATAGCCTACTACATACAGTATATATATGTATTCTGAGCATACCTAGAATGCATAATAAACGTTCACTGGACAACTTTCAACTTTGACAACTCACAGTCACTTTTGGATTGTCGTCACATCTACTGCTCTTCGTGTGAACAAAATGGTAGCTTTCGTTATCTCTTTGATAAGAAACGTTTTTTTTTTCAGAATCAGAATCAGAAAGGTTTTTACTGCCAAGTAGGTTTTCACCTACGAGGAATGTTTTGTGGTACGTTGGTGCAAACAATAAACATACACAACATTTTCAACAAGGACTGTGAAGAAGAGTGTGAAATCTACTACTGCTATTTCTTTGTTGTCACCGTGAAATGGCACTTTATCTCAAGTTCTTCTTCTGGCCATACAGTTAGGGGACCACCATATCTATTGTGCACTTGATATTTTGTTCTTTTTGGTAGGCATACTGTAATTACAATGCAACAATATCCTGAGTGAGGTGAACTAGTTTGACAGCTTAATATCAGAAGGCAAAAAGTAAGGGGAATGAATATTTCTTAAAGATAACAGGGGGGTATAACTAAGTTGATGCTGAGTTGATCAGCAAGTGATCTGATTCTAATACTCTACACACATAGCCATGTCTACACCTAATCGCCTGTCCACAAGCTAACGTAGTTCGACGATACAGCGTGGCCATGGAAACGGTTTCCTTGGGGCTGAGGTGGCAGAAAACAACAAAGCCATTTGAACAGAACACTGCATCACAACAAATAAGTAGCCTTCATTCCATTTTCGCCAATGTGAATGGAATATTTAATTCAGCAAGCTGTGTGGTCCGCCGCTGCTAAGTGCTTGCAATGAGACCATTTATGTGGGAAATAACTGTTTCATTACTCGAAAACGCAAAACGCAGTTTCCAAAAGATGTTGCCTGAAGAACATTCAGGGTGACGATCCCGACACTTTCTAACATTCCTAACACAGCCTTACCTCCTCTCCACCCTATGCCTCTTCCCCATCCCCCAGCGTCGTTCCCGTGATCACATGACTTGCCGGTGCCACTGGAAACTGGGGGAAAGGTCGTGGCGCTGAGGCATGCGACTGTTAAGGCGATGTTTCAGAAACATCGAGCGTATTGAAGTCGCATCAACAAATAAACCATAAACACATCAACACGCAAGACTGTCCGACATAGTGACGCAAAAATATAGTCTACATACAATGTCTCATGAACTTAACAAAGCTATTGTCCAAGCGCAGCAATTACAATAACCCAAAAGATGTCTAGCTATGTCAAACCATGACAACATCACGGCTCTCCATAGCCTCGCATTATAGCAGCTAGATGGGAAGTTCTTTATGGCCTATCCCCATACTAAAGTCTTACACCAGTTTTTTTTTTATGTATTTATGTTTTTGTTTTTACCTTGAACAGATTTGAACCCCATGTGGAATACAGACACAACCTTCCATTTCATTTAGACACAAGCAGGCCTAGGAGACTAGTCAAAATGTAACACATTAGGCCACTATAAGCGAATAAATTGAAAGAAGAAGCATCTTAGTATGTAAAACCCTCACTGGCCAACGAACACTATGCTAAGTACCTTTCAAATCTTTATTGAGTGACCTCTCCTTGGACTCCTGCCCTCAGACAAATGCCTTTGCCGACCTGGCACAGTTAGCCTACTACATTGTGTAACACTAAGCCGCAACAATCTTTTTGTTGATGATACAATTTATTACACAATTACAACACGGTAAGAACGTGGCCTGCCATCAGGTCCCTCGGAGAAAATCTACACGGGGGCTTTTGTTAACGTTAGGTGACAGTTGCGCACTGTCAAACAAAAATAGTGCAAGTTGATTAAAAGCGGAAACAAAGCTAAACGAAAACATGCGTACGCTTGTGCAAATTTACACTATGTGGCCTTATAACATATATAATAACATAAATAAGCATGATCAACTTTTAGAAACTCACTGCACCTGATACCCAGAGAGGGAAATAAGAGCGAAGGATGCCGGTTAAAGAATCACCACCAGTGGCGCGTTTGCCATTAGCTTTCTGCCATGTTTAGGCTACTTTTCCGTTATATCTTGACATCTGGCCGATAGAAAATACGAAGAATAAAAAATGTTGATATGCCCCGCCCTTACCTGTCAGTTTTCAGTACCCTAGAATGATATGGGAGTGTGTTGAGGTAGGGTTGGAAACACACTGTCGGACTGACCGAGTTTACGCGCTGGATGAATGAAAGTGAACGAGGACATCGTAAAGGACCGCCCATGTTCAACGTCACATTTCAAGCCATAACATTCAAACCATGATCGATGTAGGCTAGGCTACTCTTTGACCCTAAATTATTCTTGCGTTGACCCAGGCGCAATGCTACTTCCTTGTTCATCCAACCGTGGTGGAGTGTGTGACAATATAATATTAATGGCCTAAATACGTTTTTACAAATGAACAGTTTGCAGTGTTTATTTGTGCTTCCATCCATAGTAAAACACGACTACCCCATAATACACTCCAATACTGTGCTGTCATAGTCTGGTGCAGTGTGACACATATAACCCTATAATAGAATAGATTAAAGGACTGCTTAATGATACATGGGTGACAGATAGACAGAGAAGAAAGAGTGGAAATGGAAAGGTTTATTTTGAATAACATGTGAGTTATCTGGCAGACTAAGCTTTAATACTAGCATAACTAAGAATAATGTACAGTTTAGCACCACCTTCATCAGGGCAGGCAACAGTGTCCTTTTTTTCACCATGAGAGGCATGTCAGTGTCACCTGAAGGTAACATCAAAGACGGTCCTTTCGACCAGAGACTTCCTGGTTAGACTTCTGTGCGTCATGGATGGTGAGGCTAGAATGTGATCTTGGACACAAAAGCAGACACGATAAACAAGTTCTTATAAAAACGAAACACTAAAGCAGGAAATCTTAAAGCAAGCAATCTTAGAGCAATCTTAAAGCAGGAAGCTTTAACAAACAGTAGCCTGAGAACATGAACAGGAGCAAAATAAAGGCACTCACAGACCTGGCAGAGAAAGCATGCAGTGGCAAGATCCACTTTAGCAAAAATGTTAAATACAGAGATCCAAACAACAGGCAAAGTCATAATCCTGATACAGAGTCCAAAGTCAAAATACGAGCAGGACCCAGAGTATAGACACATGAACAGTGGCGGCTCCTGAAAAAATTCTCAGGGGGGGCAATTTTTTTGATAATGATTAAGGCGACCCATTCAGTAGGTACATTAGACAAGACAATTGTATCAATTTGTTGTAAGCTGATTAACCCATACAGCAATATCTTTTTTGTCCACTAGATGGCAGCACACAACAGAAATATGTCCCCTCTAGCTACATAGAGTAGCTGTAGTTACAGGTGGAAATCATGCAGGAAGTGCATCCAAGCCTTTATAAACAAAAATTATGTGGCTCCACAATAAATTATCCCAGTAACAACATAAAGAAGGGGGCAACATATAAGTCATAACCAACAATATTTATTTACCGATCTTGAAAGTATTGGCTTACAAAAGCAAAATAAGTCATCACATAGTAAATAACTCAGTGTTTGTGCAAGTAGTGAGAGCTTGAATCCAGTGGCCAGATAACTCAGCGATGAATGATCTGTAGGGCTGGGTTCAAATGCTGCTGCTAACTAGCAGATAACTCTCAGGTGCACTGGCAGTAGAACGATAGTTACTGGGCATGTAACTCCAGCTCTACCAAACGAGCTGAGCCCTTGAACTCTGTATTTGCTACGCTTGCTGCTCCCAGCAGCCCACCTGAAAGCTTCAAGCACGCTGTCCTGCCCCACTGCATATAAGGACAGCTCACCCATAGATTGGCTCCCAGAATGGTACAAGAGTTTCTGAAAGCACTGCTGCATTTGGCTGGGCTTGATGTTAAAGGGCTGCGCTAGTTTCATAGCACTTACATGCCCAGTAACTATCATTCTACTTCAGTGAGCTCCGCCCCTTTACTTTAAATTGGCATAAAAACAGCCAGATGAGTCTGCGTCCAGTCAAACGCAATAGCAATGAATAGGCCACAGTAGGACCAGGCCTTGAATGACTATAACCCACCCGGGCAAAGTGCCACACAATATCAAAATCACCACAACCCACTGGGGTTATAGATCTGTGTCTACAGCGGCCAATGACAACATGGCTGCTACACTAAGGACAGCTCTCGCTACAGAGCCAGAGGTGTACAAGTCTCTCAAATAATATCGTATGAACAGGCCTGGGGAGAACCACAAAGTTGTCATGCACAAGTCCCCGACCGACACTCTGTTGAAAGGGACTTGTCGCTTCACAGTTGTGTATGTCAATAGCATCACTAAACCAATGAGAAAGACACTGAGATGACAGGGGGCAGCCCAGAACGCACAAACAGCTGATTTGTCTTCCATATAGATCTGGTGCTCTCCACGTACCAAGCCAATGTGCGCACCGGACACAGGCGGTGTAAGTGTTCTTCTCTCTCCGTTCCATGGGGAGGAGGATAGAAAGCATTTAATCACGCCACCTGAGAGGGGTACGAGCTCGTAATGCACCTAGGCAGGTAAGTTGGATTGGGTCTCAGTGTGGCCCGGCTGCGATCCTGATTAATCAGAAGTCAGTCAGGGTGCACAGAAAATGCATGCAAATCACCCACCCACTTTGCTGATGTGCGAGCTATCAGTGGCGCCATTTTTAAAGACAGTTGTGACATGTGAGTCTGAGTGACATGTCAGATATCGGTTCAAATGGATGTGCCAAAAGGCCTTCCAGCACCAAAAGCAAATCCCACTGTGGGGTAGGTGGAATGAGATGACGGACCCCTTATATGATGGTATATAGCATCGACTAACACAAGTCTTTCAAGTCGACGCAGGCGTGATGGGCAGTTCCAGTAAACTATGTACTGACTGAGAGCTCTCAGATACAGGATGGGGCGAATCCCCCTTGATTTCTTTGGAATGTGAAAATAACGGGAAGAAAACCCCCTTTCCATTACGCGGTATTCTCGTAATCACTCATTACGACAGCATCTCCAAAACTGAAGCGCATATATGTGTCTTAGTGTTCTTTCGTGCCGATCTGGTAGCATACATTCTCGCCCCCACACGGAGTAATTTAGTGTAAGTGGTTGAGCGCTCACCTCAGGGGAAAATGTATAGGAATGTAATGTAATGTACTGAGCCTAAGGCACAACCAATGGGGGACCTGTCTGGCAAGGTTCCCAACTTTTGCCGTCTCACTCTAGCATGAGATTTTTTTTCCATTGACTTCAATGCATCTCCCGCCAAACAATACACCTATTTTGGTCAATCTCACCGATTCTCACGCCAAGTCAGCCTTGACAGTTGGCAACTCTGGTCTCAAAAGGGCTGGGCAGTGTTGGGAAACTCCAGACGACACATTCTGGATGGAGGCCCGGATTTATGCAACTTATCAGCCTGTACTGAGGGGGAGGAAGCGTATGTTATGTCTGTAACAGCATTGCTACTCTCCAGTGCAGTCGGGTCAGCAGTCTGTTCAACCAATAGGAGAGGTGCCTGCAATATTTTTTTACCGACTGGAGGCACCATGGTGGTGGTGAGTCCGTACCACAGACCTCCTGGTGACACGGGCGCGTTCTGCCTCCCGTCTGGCAGAAGAGGAAGGGTCGAGGTAAGCCTGTAGACCACCCTCCACAGTCGGGGTCCCTTTCATTAACTCCTCAGGCCAGTCTTCCACCGCTGCAAAGAGGAGGGCCTGGGAAAAAGGAATCCTGGATCAAAGTCATGACCCCAGGGAGCTGTAGGGCCACACAGCAGCACGCCACATGCTTCTCAACCTTATAGTTGCCAGAATGTCATCAAGGGGCGCGGGATATGGCAGAGGTAGCGGCATGGAGAGATCAATGGGTCACTTCAATGAGCCGAGGAAAATCCGTCCGCAAGGACAGAGTGACTTCTCCTGCCGATTGAGACTCCTGTGAGACCGAAGCGTTGTCATCCACGCCATCTTTAGTAGGGGGCAGTGGGAGTAACCAATATGGAGTTAAAGGGCGGAGCTCGTTGAAGTAGAATGTTTAAGAATCAGGAAGAGTAGGTTCCAGGAAAGACAAGGAGTGGAGTAGCAAGGATCATGGCACACCCACAACACGACAAGCAACAAGCAATGGATCGGGCTCTAAATTGACCAGGCCGGATCATGACACTGTGTTGACATATTGTGAGAGGCACAGTCCAGCACTTGCATCAAACATTGCAATCTTGGGCAAAGGGCATGATAAAGGATAATGAAACCTATGGGTGCTTGAACCTGCACATCTCTTCAGGTTTGGGTGTCTCATGTCTCTTCACACATCTCATCTGCATCACTTCTCCTGGCTATGAGATCAACAAAGGGGTAGTTTTAAAGCTTTCTGGAATATATTTATTTTAGGAAAAAGTGTTTCATTGTTTCCCCCTTACGCAAACCCTATACTCTTGATAGCCTATATTATATTGTGTTACCCTGCAAAAAAGAACAGGAATTCTTTAGCCTATTTCTACAATGATCATATCCTAAGAACGTGCTTTAGTTTAATTAAGATAATATGAGGATTCCTCTAAATCTATATACTCTTGTAATTAAAATGGCTTAAATAATGACACACTTGAGAAAAAAAAATATTTATATATGTCATTACTCTGCGTTACTTATGGAGGATGACATCTATGTCTCTGATGACAGCCAACCCAAAGAGATACCACAGCACACACTGTTGGTCGCCCCTGCTTGTTTTAGCATGTTCAATAGTCAGCCAATCGGAATGAAGTTTAGTCAGGCGTGCCCAATGAGAATTGTGTATGGTAAGAGGTGCATTGCGCTCTTTGCGGCGAAAACGTGAGGTAGGTCGGTGGAGAGGTTGTGAACATTAATGAAGTTACGAGGTATAGTAAAATGTTATATTTTCGTTGGCAAGGCACTGAAAAAAGGATCAACAATGTGGGATGTAACTTTATTTAGTTTGGGCTGAGTTTCACCACTCTTGTCCTTTAGATCAGAGATGCTGTCACAACGTGACAGTCTCCATGTGCCCGAGGTTTCTATGCGGGCATTTAACAGAATAGGCAGTCTTGGTTTTAGTGTCGAGAAAAATGTATGTCTGTTGATAACGTCGATATAGAAGTTAACACCAGGAATCACAGGAGTTGATATATTGTACGTCTTGTGAGTGACATTAGGACCATGTCAATTGAAAAGAAATGTCAGTAAAGTTGTATGTAACTTTGGGATAACTTAACTATCTAATATTGATAAAGCGATGTATCGGTGTTAATCTTAATAATGACTGAGCCATTCACTTGCTATCTAACTTTTGGCGGAATGCGTAACTAAATTGTAACTTTTGATAATTTGACCTATTGGCAAGATGTCTAACTGCTCCATTAATAAACTGTGACATAACTTTAACCCTTTAACGTTATTCCACGTCAAGCCAGCTAGTCAAGTATAGGTATCTGTCAAGTTAGCAGTTGCTTGGTTCGTTTAAGCTTGCACCGATATTTCAAGGCCAGATATGTAACGTTAACCAGCTCATGCTTTAGCACAGCTGTCGTTACCGTGCTTTACTCAGTTGACGTTAACTCGCAGTAAGGCTATTTTGTTTTCTAGTGAAATGACACGCACATGGGTCATGCATCATACTGTTAACTTTCACAGTGATAAGTTAGATTGCTGCCGGGGCTGGCTAAGAAGCCTTTAGACACTACATGACCAAGGACGACGTCATACCTAGTTGGCTCATTTTCAGATATTCGTTCGACACATTTTATTCAGGTTTGTCGTAAGAGAAAACCTAAATTCCTTAGTTATATGGAGTTTACTTGAACAGCTGTTGCATCACGGTTGTGGCCCAGGAAGTGTCAAATAACTACACACGAGTCAGAACTGGGTGTAATGTGGGATTCCTGTGCAGACACAATCTCCTCTCCCCTGAAAAATGGCTTATTTGTGTTTTGTGTTCGCAGTGGAAGGGGGTGAAACTTAAAAATGGACGGGAGAAAGGGAGAAGGTAAAGGTAAGTTGAGGACATTGTATAATTTGTTGTGTAAATTAACTTCTTGTTTTGAAAATGGTATGTCAATGTGAGGCAAAGCCACTGGTTGACTTGAATGTTAATGTGGCAGCACAATTTTTGAAAGTATCTTGGCAAGCATAAAAATGCGTAGGCCTTGAGGCCACAAGGCTAAAACAGAAGTAATCCTAGGTAAGGCTTACTGGACATTTTGGTGTTCAAAAATATTTCCGCTCTAGAAGTTGAGCAAACTGTGTTTTGCCCAACATTTAATGGCAGATTCACTAAAACAAATGTGTTGTTTGCTTGACAGGTAAGGCTGAGCTGATAATGGCAGCCGATAAAAATGAAGGGTTCCCTTCCATTGAGAGGTAAGGAACATTTGGCTCATCAGAAGTCTGTTGTTATCTCAGGCAGTATTCATCCTTTGCTGTGTTGCATACATGTTCAGCCTAGTATTTACCCTTTAAAGTTTGATATTTGATCAAACTTATTTAAAAGTCAGTTGAAAGATTCCAAACTTGTTATGAAACTAAGGCCTTGTTCAGACTACCAGCCCAAGTCCATTTATTTTGGAAGTCTGGATAGTAAAAAAAAACACATGAAATCCGATTTGTAAAACATTTGGAGGTGGTTTGAAACACGATTCCAATCAGATTTCTACACATGCGTTTTAGGCCGGACGATCTGGCCACTCAGATTGGATTTCAAAGTATCTTTTGCGTCACTCGCAACACGACACACAACAACAACATAAAATCCAGAGTGACGGAAGTGCTGGAATTCATGCTGCTACTTAACTACTCCTACATTGTTACCGCAGCAACCAATGCAGATAGATTGGTGATGTCTGGATACACAAATCCGATCTGATCCCATGCAAATAACAGTGCGGACAGTCGTCTCAAAAGATCTGATTTGAGAAACAAATCTGATTTGCCTGCAATCTGAACATGGCCTAAGAGCAGTGTGCAGAGTAAATGGTCAGGCTTTGTATGATCCTAAAATGGACTTAAAATCTTGCACTTTCTTGCCATTGAATCTGTGCTTCTTCAGTTCAGTTCAGCTCACATTTATTCCCCCTTCAGCGTTCTCCCTAAGGCAGTGAAGAGGAGGGTTCACGCCCTGAAGAAAATGCAGCTGCAGTGCGCTCACATTGAGGCCAAGTTCTACGGGGAAATCCACGAGCTAGAGAGGAAGTACGCCGCTCTCTACCAGCCACTGTTTGACAAGGTAACCACCCGCCCGCCCACCAGTGATCTCAGTTTCAGCCTTGCACCACCAGGCCCTCTGCTCTCTGCTGCTGACTGCATTCTTAACCACTGAATAGAGAGTTCAGTCAACACAGAGAGCATGGGTGGGCAAAGTCATGTAGACTAGAAGCGGCCTGTGGCTGAGCTGCAAACTGCTATTGTCGTGCTGTTATTTCATGATGAGGCCTTTAGTCTAATGCACGGATGTTTGCTGCCTTCCCCATGGTGTTTTCAACCCGGCAGAGGCAACACATCAGTGCTACATTGTCATCCCCCATCTCCAACGAGTAGCCAGCTCATTACTGGACTATTTCCAGGGATGGGGACAAGCTGTCTGGTTCCAACCAGAAACCAATTTGAGGAACTACTGCTGTAGATCTGTGTCTCTGATGTGGCAGTCCACTGATGCCAGTTTATATGATACTGTAAAAATCTGAGGATACAAGTAGCATACAAGGACAGGAATAAAAATACTTTCTGATGTTATTGTCCACAGCTGCATGTGCATTTGGGAGACCATCTTTTCCCTGTGGAAAGCAATGCCTGCCACATGTTGGATTTTAGGTGTTTGTTTCAGTACATGTCCTTCGCCATCAGTGTAGTTGAGGTTATTCGGCTGTCTGTCTACAGTGCTTTATTGATTCACACTGTGGAGTGCCTGTGTATGCCTTAGAGATAAGTCATTGCTGGTATAATTTGTGTGTGTGTGTGTGGTCCCTCGTTTTAGGTGAGAGGCAGTTTGCATGCACACGCGTGTGGGTGTGTATTTACAGAAAGAAAAGAATTAACCGATGTTTTGATTTTCTGTTTATTTGTGTTCCAGAGACGAACCGTGGTGACCGGAGCAGTGGAACCCACAGATGAAGAGTGTGAATGGCACAGTGACAGAGAGGAAGATGAAGATCTGACGGTGAGGATTTGTATAATTATTGATGATTTACTTGCATAGATGCTGTGGGCCTAGTGGTTGTGATTGATGATAAGCTTGTCTAACTTGCTCTAAATGTCATCATGTGGACATTACATGTATGTGTGACATCTGCTTAACTAACCACCAAATGAATAGTTCATCTGTTTTTAGGGTACTAAATTGTACCTTGAAATGTAGAATGTGTCCGAAAGACCGAAATAAACCCACAGGAACTGGTACCAGGGACCGAAATGGATGGTCTTCAGCTTCTCGATAGGCCGAATTTCTGTGAAGCACCATAGCACATCAGTAGCATAACATGTCCTTGTGTTTGCTGTGTGTTCCTCAGGAGGGGCTAAAGAAGAAGGCTGTACTGGAGGAGAAGAGTGAACTTGGAGAGGCCCCCAAGGGCATCCCAGAGTTCTGGCTCACCATCTTCCGGAACGTTCCCATGCTCAGCGAGATGCTTCAGGTCAGGCCTAGGCCACGCTGCTCTGTCTCCTTTTTTTACTTCACCAACGTGCACAGAGACGTCAGAAAGTTAAAAACTGGAATCTAAAAGGGAAAATATGTATCAGAAGGCTCTTCAGTATTATGGACAAGTTATATCTTTCTTACCATGTTAGGAAGTTATGTTGAGTAGTACTCTCTCTCAAATGATTCTGCCTTTCCTCTAAACAGGAACACGACGATCCAATTCTGAAGCACCTGCAGGATATCACTGTGAAGTTTTCTGAACCTGGACAGTCAATGGTAAGTAGTTTAGAGAAAAGACTGATTTATTGCTTGATAATTGTTTTTTTTCCCCCTTCAATTATCAATGATGAATATTTCAAATACGTTTTCAAGTTTGCCACTAGCTATTCACCAAATGCATAGGGAAAGTGATGTTAGGCCTCAGTGGAGATGACTGAACATTGACTGACTTTATTTGGTTGTCACTATAGCCAGAGTGTAAAGAGGAGTTATGTTGCAGCAGAAATGATGTTGAGCTAATGGTTGTTGCTCCTCTCTAAACAGAGCTTCACACTGGAGTTCCACTTTGAGCCCAACAGCTACTTCAGCAACACAGTCCTCACCAAGCTGTACAAGATGAAGGCTGAGCCCGATGCTGCAGACCCCTTCTCCTTTGAGGGCACTGAGATAGTGGACTGCGAGGGGTAAGAAGACTTTCTGACTCGACCTTGATTTAAAAAAAAAAAAAAAAAAAAAATATTTCAGGAAAAAAGAATAACTCTTCTTTTCCTTGTCTTCTCCCAGATGCCAGATCTGCTGGCAGAAAGGCAAAGATGTGACGGTGAAAACCATCAAGAAGAAGCAGAAGCACAAGGGCAGGGGCACCACGCGCACCGTCACCAAGCAGATGCCACAGGACTCCTTCTTCAACTTCTTCAACCCCATCAAAGGTAAGGGCTGAGGTGTCCTCCGGCGATCACATGCCTGCACACATCCAAGCTTATGGAAGACCTCGAGAGGCTCACTTTTCCCATTCACTTTAAACATTTACATTTGTTCATGGAGTAGATTATTTTATCTACTCAGTATGTGTGTTTGACATGGGAATCAAACCATGTGCTGTTGGTGCTGCTTTTGGTGCTGTTGGCACATTGTTCTACTAGTTGAGTTCCAGGAAGACTTAAATGTGTTCTTTGGTTTATAACTGATCTGAGTTCAGTCAAACCTTATGCTGCAGGGAGGCCTGTCTGCAGTTTCTGAATGTCTGGCCTGTCCATGGCCTTTTAAGCCTCTGCAGACTGTGGTGGTCTTTTTTAAGAGCTAGATCTTAATATGTGCTCTTTACTGCACTGTCACCTCTTGCTGTAGTCCAGTTGGTTGTTTTAGAGATGTGGGTCATCACTAAGGCCACGGACACTCGACCGAGATTTACATCAGTAGGCGAATTAGGGTCCCAATGGTGGGTTGTCCAAGGGCATGATGCATCGACAAGTTTCGAGATTTTGTTACGTTTCTCTCTCCCAGTCACGCACCATTACTCCGTCCTTCTGGTATGTCTCTGCAAACCTCATGGCTGTTGCGTCCTTGGTCCCTGCAGTACTCTGAAGTGTCTTACAGGGGGAGTTGTTGTGATGTGCCTTGTAATGGTTGCAGTAGATGTAAGGAGATGTAGATGTAGATGTGTACCATTAGAGGGCAGCAGAGTTGTTGTTTTTAGCTGCTATTTCATCATTCCTTATTACCCGGCCTAAGGGGAGATATTACACAGGCAAGTGAATGTGCTTGGTGTTAGATACCTGAGTGAAACAGACACACACCTCAGTAATTGATTTATTTGATAATGAGATTCATAGCTAGATGAGATGATCAGATAGATGTATGGGTACATACTATAATTGATTGGATCAATAGTTTCCATCACTGGTTAGCAGGTATGTTAACATTGATGAGAAGAAATGTGTATAATTAGCAGGTTGGACTCAGAGCCTTGTGTGTTAGTCAGCCATTATTGTGGAGTCTGTGGAATCTCCAGCAGACTGTCTGTGCCTGCTTAACCTTTCCTGTCCATGACCACAGATAAACATTACACACATGCCACAAGGAATACTCAGAAACTGAGGTAACCTTAATGATGTTGTATCAGAGCAGGAGTTACTGTAATGGGCCATTCTATTTATAGAACCTTGTTGGTGTTTTTATTTTCTAGGGAATTTGACTTATCTTGCTAATTTCTGCCTAACTTCAATGGATAGTACACATGTACATTAATTGTCATAGACAGTGGTGACATTTATTTGTATTTTTTTTTAAAAACTGAATTAATACAGTTGGATCATATAAAAATGTAGGTTGCTGATCGGCGCCATGGTAGGCTACGACGTTTTTCCTTAGTTACCTCAAACCTCTAATAGAGCACAGACAATCACTTCTTCACTGATAAACCCACAGCTCTGTGACATTAAATTTTTTTTCCTCAAGTGTGTGTGTGTGTGTGTGTGTGTGTGTGTGTGTGTGTGTGTGTGTGTGTGTGTGTGTGTGTGTGTGTGTGTGTGTGTGTGTGTGTGTGTGTGTGTGTGTGTGTGTGTGTGTGCGCCTGGTCTCTGTCCCCAAGCCGCAAACCAACCACTTGACTGTCGAGTCTGTCGGAAGGTGTGATCAGGTGCCTTTCCAAGCGAAAGGAATTTCATTAGAACGGCCCACAACTAAATTTGCGCAGTCATTCAGGAAATGTAACCAGGCGTCACATCATTGACTCAGGCAGGGTCACTTAACCTTCGCAGAGATTGTGTCTTGCATGAGACCTGAGGAATGAAGCCCTGCCTGGTTAGACTGTGGGAAAGTAGGTGTGTGTTTGAAGGTGTGACACTAAGCGGCTGCTCCCTCACGTCGCTCAAGCGGCCGGATGTGTGTGCACTGTGCACAGTTGTTTGAGCTGTTAATAGGTTGCCAAGGTGGTTTCCATGGCACTCTCCTGTGAGGTGTGCCTCACTTGTGGTTGGCTGGATGCAGGCGAGTGATTAACTCACCACCTGTCCGATGTCATCATTGGCAGACCCAGCGCTTACCAAGGGGCTTTCAGAGCACAGGCAGAAGAAGATACGTCCCAAACAATAAGGGATTCTCCCCCCCCCCCCCCCCCGTTCAGTCTTTGAAGCATGTGGAGGCCTGTTTGGGTATCTGGTGGACGGTAGGGTTTGATATGTTGAACTGGTAACTGTTCAGGCATCAGCTTGGTACTAGAACTATACACCTAGTTCGTCAAGTGAGGTGCCAACAACACCAGAGTCCTAGGTTCAGTTCCCAGGGAGCACACACACTGATATAATGTTTATTTTACCTGTGAAATTAGTAGCTTTGGATAAAAACCTCTACTAAATGATAAAATATAAGTGTAATTTTACCGATACCACTGGGTGGAACTTGTAATTTCAAATCAAAGGTTGATGATTAAATAAATGTATTTCTATTCCTCTCTTTTCTCTGTCTAGAAACATCTGGAGATAGTGAAGTGGTGAGTCTGCCTTCTGGAGTTGTTTTGAAATGAATGGATACCATTTGATGTACCATTACGAAGCATCAATCAGCTGATGCAGATCATAAATGTTGATTGGTTTGTTTGTTTGTTTTGGTTTTGCTGTCTTAGGATGAGGACTTGGACTTCACTCTCGCCGCAGATTTTGAAGTTGGCCATTTCTTCCGTGAGAGAATAGTCCCGAGAGCCGTCCTGTACTTCACCGGAGAGGCCATGGAGGAAGACATGAGCGTATGTTTCCAGCTCCCTCTCAATGCCGCCATTGTGCTCCGTATTTATAACCTCAGCATAATACGTAATACTTACTGAATTGCTGTAGATTAAGTGGGAGGTATATATATGATAGAATTATCTGTATTATTAATATTAGAGAATATTAGAGCTTTGTTCTTTTGTTTATCCTGCAGTGCGATGAGGAGGAGTACGAGGAGGGAGATGAGGTGAGTGGTCTGAATGGATTTATATATTTTT
Source organism: Clupea harengus (assembly GCF_900700415.2). Classification (NCBI taxonomy): domain Eukaryota; kingdom Metazoa; phylum Chordata; class Actinopteri; order Clupeiformes; family Clupeidae; genus Clupea; species Clupea harengus. The sequence continues at coordinate 5,534,775 of NC_045154.1, read as the reverse complement.
TTTTCTCACTGGTGGCATTAAGAGTTAGTGTTTATTGCATCAACATAACTCTTTGTTGTGTGTTTCAGGAGCAAGATGAAGAAGGCGATGACGATGATGACGATGACGATGACCCCAAGGTAGATTCACTCGCATCTGTTTTTGTGTGTGTTGCAGTTATTAACCGTCTTTGGGAGTGTGTGTAAATAAACCAGATGATTGATGATAACACAATGGACCCCTAAGGTGTTGCTGTCTCTGTGTTTTGTGTGTGTTTGGAAATAACTAATGCAACGCCTTGCGTGTGACCTTTTCCAAATTTGTCTCAACACAAACTCACACGTAGAGTCACACATCTACACACATATATGCATAGACACACACACACACACACACACACACAGAGAGACACACAGACTCACACACCTACGCGTACAAAACACACACAGACTAGCTCTGAGTGGAGGACATGACTCAGAAATCACAGCGTAATTGCATGTTAGGACTTGCTTGACATTTATGCTGTTTTTGTTCCTCTCCCTCCCTCTGTTCCCCTTCCATCCAGGCATAGTCCTCTCTCCCTTCATGCGTTTCTAGGTAAGGGAGACGAGAGGATGGCATCCTGTCCCATCCTCTGTCAGGCTTTTTTCCCCTCTCATGTGTCTGTCTATTCTGCAGTACTTCTTACAGTGTTACTGCGCCCCCCCCCCCCCCCCACACACACCCACACACACACACACACACACACACACTGGCACACCGACACACCCCCTGTGTACGAGAAACACAGAGTGAGTCTACTGCAAACAAGAGTGCTCTGTTTTAGTCAGGTGTATTTCTACACACTGCCACTGAGTTTCTTAGTCTGATTTCCCCACCATGACTGAGTTGGCAGTAAACCTGTAAAAGAAGTCATTGGTGAAATGGTATTTGCCCACAGGACAAAGTGAAATATCTGCTGAGCGAGGCCTACAGAGAACCGCGATTCCTATTGAGCGTGTGATGCGTTGTCATCGCATTCATGGTCTTCACCTGCAGCAGCATCGCAGCTGACTCACTCGGTCTTTCTCATACTCACAAACACACACTCGCACGCTCTCCGTTTCCCTCTCTGATCCAGGAGGAGAATCCATTCAAGTGTTTGAAAGATGCGTGCTTGATTGAATTCACCACCCACGTGGGCTGTTCTTGGATATATTCACTGTTAAGTTTGGCCTGATCTCTTCCTTTCTCACCCTCTTCCCTTCACTGACCCCCTCCTGCTTCATCTCATCCCACATCCATCCATCTTCTCCTCTCTTGTCCTCTCCTCTCTTCTCTGCAACTCTCTCCATCGCTGTTTGTTTTCTCTGTTCCTCTCTCCTCCCTGCGCAGACAGACGAGCCCCAGCCTGCTGAGTGCAAGCAGCAGTAAGGTGCAGATTGGACCGTTGAGCCGTCCATCAAACTGGCCCCCTTCCCCGTGATACAGCAGGATCTTGTCCTTCCGCAGGAGGCGGTCCCTACCAACCCCCCAAAAATGCATCAGCAAGCCAAACACTGTTCAGAAATATGTAACTGTGTCTATATTTATGTTTATTTGTTGTTGTTGTTTATTGTCTTTTAAAATGTGCTTTTGTACAAGGGTGACCCTGCGTTCAGACCCACCATCCACAGTTTGTGCTGAAAATGTGTAAACAGGTGTGAAAAGCCTATGTGACACTGGGATTCCTGTCAAATTACCACTTCTGAAATCCTTCCATTTCAGACATATCTCTTTCTCAGGGTCTTTTACACCAGTTCAAGCAGAACTGAACCCAAAGATGGTTCCAAAAATGTTATTGTCTCTCGTTCTTTGTCTGTGTTGCAGTATCTATTTAAAGAAAGGTGTTTTTTGAGTTGTTGTTTCCCTTTCCCAGTGCCGGTGGCCCACAGTCGGCGACAGTATGATGCGTTGTGTGGAAAGACGCATCAGCTGTTGAGTTTTGCCTTTGCCTTTGCTTAGCCAGGCTCAGTGATATCTGTGTGCTGCCTAATTGTATCTCTAAAATAACAATGATAAATTAGAGCGTTTTTTTGAATTGTATTGTAATTGTATGTTTTTGTTAGTTAGTTTTTTAACACACTCTCATATAGAGTAGATGTGTCAGAGTTATGATGAGTTTGACACTTTAAAGGGCAATATTTTTGTCATAGTCAAGATGTGCTGTCTACGCTCATCTGTGTCGTCATCATGGCAATGTTTTGGTTTCATGCTATCCTGCACAGGAAGTAATTGTGGAGATCGAGACCCTGCCCACCTGTGTCTGTCTAACATTCAACAATAATACGCTGCCAGGAAGTCAGAGGTTACCTCATGAATGCCTTTGACCTTGGGTTGTCGAGTTCTGTTACTGCGCTTGTGGTGGTGAATTCACTCATATGCATGTCTGCCTGAAATGCACAGTGACTATGGGAGAGTAAATCTGGCTCTTGGTCGGCAGGTAGTTGGGCAGATCTCTTCATACCATAACAAACTCATTTGTGACCATGAACTAGCAATGGCCTTAGCTGTTTCCTCTCAAATTTGTTACGTAATGTTATTTTTTTAGTTTATACTGACAAGTCATACAACTATATTCAATAAAGTTTAAAGTTGTGCAAAACATGTCGCTGGCTTTTCTGTACCTCAACTGGTGATCAAAATAAATTTCCAGAGGTGGTTATTATGGAGAACCAGAATTGTAAAACGCTGTGAAGGTAGCAAAACACACAAAAGCTAATGCAACAAAAACATCTAGTCCACCATTAGCAGAAACAAAATATTGCTTCGAAAGTATTCTCAAATGCAGCAATGAAACACGTGCAACACTTCAATATTAATTAGTGACAACAGAGCTATTGGCCACAACATTATTGGAAATAAAACTATTTGCAAGAAATGTCCTTTGATACACATTTATTAGTTTTTTAGGGTGTTACATTTCCTAATGTGGTGTAGAGATCCATTTGATTTCTCAACTGCAAAATGTTCCATGTGTGCTAATGATATGTTGAGGGTTAATGTTTTGTGTCATCTCTTTGAGGTGCATGATGGTACATGTAGTGTATCTCACAGGGGACTAATGACAAGAGTCCATTGTGCTGGACTGGTAATGCCTTAAAAAGAAGCAAAATCAGCAATACTTTCCCCAGCTTCATTTCGACCCTGGATGGAATGTCTCAGCGGTGGTACCACACAAAAGCTCCCTTGAGCTGCCAGGCGTATGCCGCCGCGCCACTTGCCAAGCGATCTGTATGCCCCCCAAATTCCTTAATATGTGAATGAGGAGGCTAATCTTGCAGTCTGCATTCCTTTGGAGTGAAGACAGGTATTGAGCAGCCTGTCACACAGTGCTTAACACTTTCCACAGCTGGGATGCCAGTCGGGGTGTCTGGGCATGGCCAAGGAATAGGAAAGGTCTGACCCTACAGGCTTTTGCTCGACAGTTCCTCATTATCAGCACTTCTGAGAGAACTAAAGGGAAATATTCCAAGCCTGGAGACCCAAGTCTTCAAGTGATCAGATTCTGTTCTTTCTCAGAGCCAACACTGGAAGGGGGGCGGTGGTAGGGAGCCATACATTCCTCTACGTAACTAGTGGACAGACCTTATTTGCAGAGCCATAGAGGATTTACACAGCCACACACTGAAGAAAAGCTCACCCACAGACCTTTGAACAAAGCGTCATGTATGTGCCAAGACCCTTGAGTGGGATTAGAGGGAAAGCACTTTGTGACAAGGGCTGGGAAGATCTGAAAGATTTTCTGGAATATTCTTATGTGGGATGAGCCATTAGCATGAATGTTATGACTATTTTGTGATGACATCATGCATAAATGTTAACACCAACACAGTCTTCAAAATTAGTTTTCTTTTTTTGCTGAAAAATTGTCTGCTGAACCTGCAACAACCAAAGCCAACAGAAAGTCTGCCCTCTGAGCCACTGCACAGTTGTGACTGAATTTGTGGTCCACACAAAAAGTCACGCCTATCTATAGACAATTTCTTATGGAACATCTGAGACTTTCTCCACACCAGTGCAGTCTTGGGGGGCCTAATTTCAAAGGGCAACAAGCACCACGAATCAAACATAAATGGTGGATCAGTGGATATAGTAATGAAGTCATTCTTTATGAGGCTGTCACAATGATTTGACCATACCTGATTACTCAGAGTTCAGTAATTGTTCTTTAAAATAGAGCAAACAAATATCTGCTTGCAAACGGAGCAGTTTACACCAGATGGGACCAATGTTCTTGTGCGGGAGGTCTGTGCGACATAAAATAATTCAGAGGTTTCACAAAAAAAGGTGTTGCTTTGAAGGAGAATATTTTTATATGGAACTCCCACATCTGTGTGCTGACAACGCCACAACATTGCGCTGACCCACCCATGTTTGTGATTAGAATCTTGCTCATGTTATGAAATTTGCTAAATGATTTTGCCCAGTTATTAAATTGGGTTTAGGTCATGCATGGCATGCTGCCAGCCACTTTGCCAGCCACTTTGCCCTTGGCGTCAGACACACCCTTGTGTGACTCATGGCCACTGAAGCCAAAGGCGGTTATTCGCCCCGCTTGTGTTTGGTTCTGAACCGCAACAGGTTCTAATAAAAAGCCTCCGTTAAAAGAGCTCTGCTGTGTGGCCCAACCGAACACCGTTCAGTGTTAACATCCGCAGGGTGGAACACCGCCACTCACTGCGTGGCTCACCCCGCCAGCCCCTCCACCCTCGGCCAGGACTGGACAGAGCCTCCGCTGTCCGGCACATCAGAGACGAGCCACCATCACTTCCTGCCGCAGCTGCCTCTCTCTCTCTATCGCCCAGCGCTCTTGGCAGCTCATCTGCCCTGGCACAGCTTCACTGGGGCTCTGGAACTTTTGTATGGGCTCTTTTCATGTCCTGCTTATGAAATAAGCAATGGAGCCAGACGAGTGTGGGGGAGAGAAGGAGAGGGATAGTAGGGCCTTGTGTGTTAAATGTATGTGATGGCCTCTGTTCGCTGCTATTCTCCACACACTGAATGGCCTCTGCTGATATAATAACTAGAATGGAATAGAATAGATAGAATAAATGCCTTCATTGTAATTGCACATTATCGAACAACGCAATTTGCTGTACAGAACTATCTCCCGGTAGCAGAATTGGCCACCATATTTCTGACTGGTGGTGTAATAATTCACATAATTATGAAAACTGTGAATAGAGAACTTCTGAACTCTGCCTGTCTCTGCCTTCTTATCTCTTTCTTTGTTACTGTCCCTCTCATCTTAGTTTGATGGTTATCATATTAATAAGTTTTCCAAAATTCACCAGGTTTTCAGATTCCAGAGGCCTGCAGAACAAAACAATACAATAGTAAGCAGGTTGTGTGGAATTTCACACATTTTCAGGTCAATATAATATTGTATTATTTGGAGTGTATTTTTTTTAATGGATTGAAAAATATTTTTGTCTAGTAATGTATACATTTCCCTTTTGTTCTCTGTAATTATATTATTTGGAAAGTATTACAGTATTGAGTTGTACATTCCCAACCAGTCATTCAGTGTGTTTTGTGAGCATACTGGTTCAAAATGGCAGTTAGTTCATCATTCATGTGGATGGGAGTTAGATAAGTCCACCTTTAAAGCCCACAGAGTGTTTAGCACCCTGTGAGCGTTACCATTTAGTCATCATACCTCAAATGACACACTCACACTAACACTTCTGTTTGGTCTTGGACAGCTCTCTCTCGCTTCCTCTCAAGGACACAAGCAGGATCTGAATCCCCGATGTGGAGGCCATTCCCTTGGATTTCTCATCACCACAGTGGGAGGGTAGTTTTTATTCACAGTGTGCAGTAGAGATAGTGGCCACTGCGAGTGGCTTGTGTTGCATGGCTACATCTCTGAGTTATAACTACTGTTATTAATCATTAATGAAGAGGATACTCTATAAAGAGGTGCAGGCCGGAAGAGGCTTTCACTGCCTCAGGTTATGAATGAGGAGTTACTACTGGATTTGCATGTTTATCATGTTAAGCATGTTTATCAAGCCATTGGTAATAAAATAAACTTGGACTTTGGTCTGCCAGGCCCAACTAATAAGTAGAGCTATAAAAGCGACACAACCCTGTCTTGCTAAAGCTTATTTAAATTGTCTGCTATATTAGAGATGAAACTTTAGAGAGGAAAACAATACGCATTAAGTCTTTAGAAAGGGCTGAGACAACCTGTAAATGTAACAGCATACAAGGGCTAATACATGTTTAACTTTATTCATAATGTCATTAAGCAGCGTTAGGCATTCCTTTGACTTTGCTTTAACTAACCGACAGATTTTGTCAATGCGGAAACAAAAGGGAAATACTGGCATTTCAGCCAGAGGAGAGGGTGACAATCATATGAGCCATTCCTCACATAACTCAGCTTGTAAAGCAATGAGGGAGGAGACACTGTACGGAAATAACATTCTCTTTCATGTTGCTCAAATTCTGCCGAAGGGCAGGTCTTAATTGGAACAGCATTTTTAACAAAGGTAAGACATTAACTAGGAACGGCTGTAAATAATATCCAATGTAACATTGAAATTTGATAAATCATCCTACAATGCCTAAGAATGTGGTTGGAAATTTCAAAAAGGCATGGATGTAAGGAAAATAATACTGTGGAGAAACTGTAGAGGAGAACCAGTATTTAAGTCAGGTTAGGTATGTTACAAATGCTGATTTTCCAAGTGTCTCTCTTTGAACTCATTCAAGCATATTGTCTCAATGGATTACCATTGACTTTCTCAGATGCTAAAGCCGTTTGTTCATTTTCCCACGGTACAAAAGCACCTCCCAGTGTTGCCGCAGTTGGGGCTTATCAGAACAATGCTTCAAATAGCACGCATAAGACTCATCGTTCATACATTCATTGTTGAGAGAAACATGTGTGTGTGTGTGTGTGTGTGTGTGTGTGTGTGTGTGTGTGTGTGTGTGTGTGTGCGTGCGTGCGTGCGTGTGTGTGTGTGTGTGTGTATGGACATGTCTGTGGGGTCTTAAAACAGAGAGTGTATTTTTCAACAAGGCCTCTTAAAGTCTATAAATAAGTGGCTGCAACAATTGCAGAAGACTTGGCTTTAACAGGCTGTTGACATGCATAGAAAGCCTAGTGGAGGGCCAGTGAGAGGCAGCTGCAAGGGATGATACAAGTGTGTCTGCCTCCATTTTGTGTCCACTGTCTGCTGCCCCCAAAGAACAGTTTTTGACTATTTAGTTTTTGAGTCAGAAAGACAATGATGAACAGGTTAGGTCAGAATGATGTATTTCCAGAAGAACTCTTATAGTGTATTATAATAGAACTTTTTAGTGTGTGAGACCTTACCATATAGAGAGGTATGGACTCAACTACAGTGGGACAAAAGGATTTCTTGTGTTGATGGATAAGCATTTCGCTGAATCACTGAGGTATGAACATATCAATCCCCATATACAATTGAATGAAAGTTTACAAACTGAAGCAGATTTGGATCCCAAGCTGATCTTATGTAACTCATTTGGAAGGAAGCAGTCTTGTCTGAACGTATCAGTAATTACAGTGCTTAAAGTCTTAAAAGCATTTTTAACTCTTTCTTACACATACAAACTCACGCACGCACACTTGTCAAACATCCGGCTAAGCATATCAACAATGTCTCCTCTCCTTGTTTCTCTCACCTCACCAAGACCTTTTATTGTGACTGTCTTGAGCACACAGTGGACAAAACTAGGAGGTTCTCAAAACACGCCCACGCGAGCAAGATTCCGGAACATGATCTGCCCTCATTACTGCCGGTGTGGAGGGTTATAAATGCAGAGGATGAGTGTACATTGTGTGTGTGTGTGTGTGTGTGTGTGTGTGTGTGTGTGTGTGTGTGTGTGTGTGTGTGTTTGTGTGTGTAATAAGGACTGAACAAACACAGAGCCTGGCATTATTCATCCTCACCTCAGAGGACTCCCAGCAGCAATACCTCCTCCACACCAAACCACACCCTCATGCCTAATGTCTTTTATGGTCTCACACACACACTCACACAAACACACACACACACACACGCACACACGCACACACTCTCTCTCACACACACACACACACACTCACACACACACTCACACACACACAGTCACTCAATTCTTCCAGGTAACTGGAACACAAAAGAGAAAGGGAGGGGACTGTGTAGTCAGCTCCAGTCTCTAGGAGCAGTGGGCAGCTTGTAGCGCCCGGGGACCAAGTGAAGTGAACTGTCCACCTTTGGTCAGGGATGGACATGTGTTCTGTTATTTTGCATGTTTTTTCTGTTGGGGTCCTTAGTGGAGGAAACCCCTTGTGAACACGGGGAGAACATGCAAACTCCACACAGAAAGGCCCAGGAGATAGCCCACTTGAGCACTGTGCACTCTGGGGAGGACCTGCCCCCCAGAGCCAACAGCGCACCATGTGGGAATCGAACCCATGACCTTCTTGTTGTGAGGCGGCAGTGCAAGCAGTGCAAGCAACTGAGCCACCGTGCCAATTCATCAAGTCATCCCAGGCCTAGACATCACAAACTTCAGAATACGTGTATGCCTGTACACATGAGGGTTTGAGTACAGAAGTACATGTATATGACTTACTTACTCGCTGATTATATAATGTGTATTTCAAGTGTATTTCAGTGTGTGCGCACATATGTGTTTCGGTGGGTGTCAGAGAGGGCAATGGCAGATGATATGGTCATTTTTCATTTGCTGCCAAAATAATTGGTCAACCTAAAGACGGGCAGTAAAGTCAGTATTCCCCATATCACCACAGGCATGTGCTGCTGCCAGAGACATTCCTTGTGAGAGTAATCTGGGCAAACTCAGTGATGAGTTTCACATGATATGGAGGAGTGATATAATGCTGACACACCCTAGACCAAAGTAGGTTGGAATCAGTCCTGAACTCCGAACTGGATATAACACGCCCACCTTTTATTTTTCATCTCCCTCCAACATAGAGAGGAATAGGCAATCCAGGTGATCCTGTGAAGACAACTATAATAGTGCAAATGACTGACAAGGCTATGAATTTAATGATCGAATAGCCTCTGCCAACAGAATGAGGAAATTGAATAATCAAAGCTGAATTCAAGATTTTGGCTACATGGTATCACAACTATAACTCTATAGCCTCCATTCTGTGGGAAACAGTGATTAGTATTTGGGCAGAGCCATAAGGACTATGCCGCTCCTCTCTTCTAGCCTACCGCCCACGCGCTTCACCCACAAGCTACTCGAGCAACTGTTGATGTAGTCCAAACTCTACATGACGTCAGGTGGGCTGGACGAGAGCCTCCCCGGTATAAAGATTGAGCTGCCCTCAATGTTCATTCATAACGCCGTCCTGGATTGTCACGCGGTACAGAAGAGGCTCCTTTACCGGGGACTTCGGAAGAAGTTACAAGGAATACTTGGGACATTCAATCCCGTAATTTATTGCCAGAGTACAGAGACGAACACCTTAGACGCCGCTAAAACAATGAAAATGTCTGCGTCGGAGACCTCCAAGGTCCTTAAGGAGGGAGAGCTGGAGAAGAGGAGCGACAATCTGCTTCAGTTTTGGAGGAGGAAGACCTGCGTTCTGACCGCAGACAGTCTCAACATTTATGCCGATACACAGAAGAAGACCAAAGGCAAGGAGCTTCAACTTCAGTCCATCAAGAAAGTGGACTGCGTGGAGCGAACGGGGAAATTTGTCTACTTCACCATTGTTACCATGGATAATAAGGAGATTGACTTCAGGTGCTCTGGCGACGATAACTGTTGGAATGCGGTCATTACAATGGCACTGATTGACTTCCAGAACAGAAAAGCCATCGAGGACTTTAAAACACGACAGGACCCAGAAAACACGATCCCGTCACAGCAAGAGAGGCAAATGGTCCGAGCACCATGAATAACTTCCCACGGACTGCTTAATTTATACATGGTGAGTTAACGTCAATATATCAGTATACTCTGAATAATTGTAGATAAACATATTTTCCCCTCAACCTTAATTAACAATATGTTTCTGTAAGAGTTTACAAAGTTCATGAGACGCGGAGATTAAGAATGAATCACTTATACATTTGTCCATGTGTCTGTCCCATAGTTAAAAGACAGAACTGGACCATGATGGAAAAACTGGACCAATCGGAATCTTCTTCACTCAGCCTGAAGATGGCTAGTTCTTTATGGTCGCACGCCAAGAACGTCCCGGAGGTCCTGAACAAGAGACGAAGGAAGAAGCAAGCACAAGCAACCGTCAAGACTGAATCTTTGAACTTTTTAAGTATTTTAATGCTTTTATCGAGGGTCACTTCCCATGCATCGAAACCCCCACATGTAAAAGCACTGCATCATCCGTTGCCTAAGTTATTTTCATGTACCATTGTATGTATTTATTTAAATAAATATTTGTGAGTTTGAAATGAATCTCATGTTATGTGGTCAATTTGCATAGAATCCTGGGTAGGTCATGTCACATCCTCCCATCTAATATGTGGTACTGACACTTTATTAATGCTAATAATAAAGTATCAAGGGCAATGACTATTTATGATTTGCAGTATTATACTGTGTCAACATGATGTAGCATAATGGCGAAGATAATGATAAACATTTTTGTACATTCTTTAAAGGCAGAAAGTCCAACTGGCTCAGGTAACAGAGATCAGACCAAACATTTTATTCTGCTCCCTTAAAAGACCTAAGACTTTCTGCAAGGAACTGAATCAGTCTGAAACAGTCTCTGCTGAACACCCGCTGAAGAGCTCTCCTGATAATGCAGAGAGTACATGCAGTTCAGAATAAATGTGCTGTTCCCATTAGCTGGAGATAGTTTCGCAGCACAAGTGACTCAATTTACCTTAGAGTCATCCTCTTACTTTCTAAAAAAAGTGCAAGTGTAAGTATAGCTTTTAACTTATTGTTACTTAATTGACCATATTACAGCCCGGGAGTAAAACTTCGAGTTCCTAACCAAAGTGTGCTCTAATTTTATCATTCTATAGAAATCTTAGCAGTTTAGCACGTCTAAACATCCGCAGAGCTAAACACCATTATTCATATAAACATCACTGTTCTCCTGTAGCTTCCAACAGCTACGAGCTGCTGTTCCAAACAGAATGTGCACAAGGCTTTGTCCTATTAGTGCATCTCTACAGGCGTGTGTGAGTTGGGTCGGAGGGTCAGAGAAAGCCAAGTCTTGGCATAGCTCCGTGTGGCTCCGCAGAGGAGCGGCGTCCAAACGGGCCTTTGAAGCTGGATCAGACTACAATGTGGATCAAAGCACTGCCGGATCTGGGCCGCATTAGCAGGGTTTTTTACAGTCTAAAAATACAGCTCCCTCTAATTTGCCCCCGTTCGAAAGCACTTGTGCTGGCAGATGCCCTTTACGTATGCCACTGTGGATTGTAAGGTGCATGCAGAAGAGTATCAGCAGTCAAGCCAAGAGTCTGGGGTCGTAGGGGATATGAGAGGTTGTAAATCTCGAGGCCGCTATCAGATATCTTGGCTTTTAAGTGCATCTTCTCAGGGAAACTGCTTTGCATTCTACACTGAAGGCGGGCTGATTGCATATTGCAATATAGCAATGATTCTGCTGTTGGAGTTTAGTGCAGGAGTGCTCAGTGAGGGGTGGAGTATGTTGTGTGGTGGCCATACACACACACACACACACACACACACACACACACACACACACACACACACACACACACACACACACACACACACACACACACACAGACACACCCACACAGACACACACACACAGACACACACACACAGACACACACACAGACACACACACAGACACACACACACAGACACACACACAGACACACACACACACACACACACACACACACACACACACACACACACACACACACACACACACACACACACACAGACACACACACACACACAAATGTAGTCTGGACTGCAATAGTTTGTTGTAGATCAATGAACTCAGTGGAAAGTCCCTTGACTGAGCAAAGGTGTCTACCAAGCTGGCAGGACAGATTCTGTTGCTTTCCCCAGGAGTGGATAAACATTTAATTTCTGTTTTCCCAACAGTCCAAGTTTCTTCTATCAGTGGGCTGGAGGAGACATGATTCGGGATCTCTGGTTGTGAACACCCCCTCGAAGTCAAGGCCTCAGCTGTGTGCGGACTGCGTTGGCCCTTTGATTCACTCACATTTACAATGATTCTGCTTTCATTTATCTACATGCCTGACCTTGGGGACAATGTTGGGCACAGTTTCATAAACTGGAATTGATCACTCACCACTCTCAGAGTCAACACTAGCACCAGTCAGAGTCTTTGTCGGAGAACCAGTCAGGGTAAATGCATAGAGAAGAAAAGACATAAGCTAATACGGTGTGGTGTGGTGTGGGTGTGAAGCCAAAAAGTAAGTTGACTACATTCCTGTAGTGCCTGTCATTCAAGTTCACGTAATTCTAATCACATGATTCACATAATTCAAATGACTGCATTTATGGCAGATACACAGTTCCGCAGGAGGGGCTGATATTTGCAAACATCACAAAGCTGCTTTCATCAGTGATGGGAGCTCAAGATCATACCCTTTTGATTACAGTATTCCTTAGAATGTGCTTTAAAACCTTTCAATTCAGAATTATGCTTCAGTATGAAGTAAATGATCTGGGTGTTCACACTACACAATGCCGCATGGCCATTAACAGAAGCCATGACTCATACACCCATCTGTGTGCATCGACTTCCAGGCAACATCTGTGACGCAGACCTCCCATTTGATAAATGCTCGTATAGGCCAGAGCGGGGGTAAAATGATACATTTGAAATATGACTTTATAATTACAGTTCTCTTACCAGAAGTGTTTAGGACCACCGAAATGAACCACCGGAAGTTGGGGGGATTATTTATTTAATTGTCAGATTGTTTGTAAACGGGCTGTTTCAGGATGTTGCCAGGGCTCACTTACGGGAATGTCGTTTCTGCTGGGAATTAGCCCACGCTAACGCGTATAGGTGAATGCATACCTGAACACATTCCTGACGTCGTTTGCTACTGACATGCACACAGAAGTAGAATACCTGGTGAGCCAGGTGACCTCATGCTTCAAATGCCTTTGAGGAAGTTTCAGAGGTGAGCTGAGATGCTTTTCTGTGCCTCTGACGAACATTTTCGGTTATTCTTCCCAAGCCTTTTGTTCACAAAATGTCACCTGGCCATTTACTTGAAAGGTTTGAACACACACCCTTTCACGTCGTTCATTACCTCTGTGCCTCTGACTGTTTCTGCCCTCACCACTTGAACGGAATTGAACATTTTATCAAAGACAAAACTCAAGAACTGCGGTAAAGAAAACGAAGCTGGGTGAAACTACCATTTAACAGGAAGAAACCTTCAGAAGAACCAAAACCTCCCCACCCCCATACCTCTTCTACCTCATTCCTCTTCTGCCCGAGCAGAGGGGTTGATGTGGCCCTGCACTTGTCCTGTGTCTCAACCACTTGCGTGTATTTACAGCCACACGTCTCAAGTCACAATCTGTTTCTTGTCAAGTGATGCCTCATTGCTCTGTTATGCTTTTGACTGTCTGCGATCGGAAGCATTGATGCCCTGGTATTGATTTCAGTGCTGTGTCTATATGACAGAGGCTCTACATCCTGCGCCCTGTATACCATTACCACCAGTTTAGATCCATTTGATGTGGAATCTTGTGCATGTGGCACTTCCCAAGGCATGGCTGAGATGCGCGCGCGTACACTTGCTGATCTGAACGTGCAGAGTGAAAACTGTGGATCGTGTTCCTCAGCTGTCTGGAGGAGAGAGAGAAAGGGCTAAAGAGACAGAGAGAGGGAGTGTGTGATAGAGAGAGAAAGAGTGTGTGTGTCAGAGAGAGACAGAGAGAGAGAGAGAGAGTGTGTGTCAGAGAGAGAGAGTGAGAGAGAGAGAGTGTGTCTGTGTGTCAGAGAGAGAGAGAGGGGGAAAGAGAGGGCTGGAGAGACAGAGAGAGGGAATAAGTGATAGGGAGTAAGAGAGAGATAGACAGTAAACCAAGTCTTGAGGAGCCTGTGGTGATTGAAGGAGATGTCAGCTGGAGGCCTTTGAGACGCCGCTGCCCCCGCCGTCTCCCAGCGCTCCGCAGGGGTGGGCCAGATTACAGACGGAGTGGGAGTGCGACAGGAGACGGTGGATTTCACAAGATTTAATGGCCTCTTTCTCACACTCCAATAGCCCCTCTCAGCACACTGTAATAAATGCATTTGAGACGTGTAACACACTTTTACCATGGCATGCAGAGTTTCTCTTGCCAGGATCACTTCAAGAGCAGTTAGGTTCACTTCCAGATGTATTGCTTGCAATGTGAACTACTTACACTGTAATTTACTGTTCTTAGAATATGTGCTATGTACAGAACAAAACAAAGACCATTGAGTACAAAAATGAAGCAAGTCAAAGAGCAAGCAAAAAGCACTGTCCACCCCAAAATGGGGCTGATGGGGATCTGGCTACTGTCAAAACAGTGAACAGGACGGTTCTATGAGAAACAAAAGGAAGACAGCTGTCAACCCAGATAGTATCAGTAAAACAGGACCCGGGAGTCCGGGACTATGGTAACATCCGCCAAAGCAATTAAGCACAGCCAGATATGACATCACTGCACCGTGTTAGATAAATCATCAAGAATGCAACACAGTAATGAGCAAATTAACAAAATCCCTTTTACTCTTCATATGTGGGTTCTGCTTTTCTATAAATCATATGCTGTTAATGCCATAGAACTACTGGGCCAGTTTTTACCATCTGTTGGCGTTCAAATGAAACATATTAATGGTTCCCACATGTCCCTGCTCTGACTGAAGCATCAGATACTGTACGCATGACACAGCCAGGCGGGAAAATCCCTTCTTTCTCAGATTCCTGACTTCAGCGTGCCTGAGGTCTCAAATCGCCGCACCAGCTCAGCTCTACTGTAAGCTACCCTTCAGCACACAGTGCACTGTATCCCTGTCACTGGGACTGACCTGTGCCATACGGAGTTTCAATCAGTATGTCTGTTGGTATTACCTCACCTGATGCTTCATCTCCGGGGTATGAGTGCACGGAAATCCCCTGATCAATCCTGTAGAACAGGAGTTGGGTTCTCTGTTGGCGTTGGCAGGAAGTGTCAGTTTGTCAAACACAAACTGGTCAGACCAGGATAGAGCAGTGACTGTCCAGAGATCACAGGCCAGAGCACGAGAGTCTAGGAGCCACACTAGGAGATTCCAATCAGGAGCTGAACTGAATCATTAGGTTTAAATGTATTCATATTAATGTATTCATCTTTAAATGTTTCATCAAATAGTGAATACATATTCTG
Organism: Clupea harengus; assembly: GCF_900700415.2. Lineage (NCBI taxonomy): Eukaryota > Metazoa > Chordata > Actinopteri > Clupeiformes > Clupeidae > Clupea > Clupea harengus. Next base: position 5,519,430 of record NC_045154.1, on the reverse strand, counting down.
ACTCGTTAGGTTTAAATGTATTCATATAGATGTATTCATCTTTAAATGTTTCCTCAAATAGTGAATACATATTCTGAATCATTAGGTTTAAATGTATTCATATTAATGTATTCATCTTTAAATGTTTCATCAAATAGTGAATACATATTCTGACTCGTTAGGTTTAAATGTATTCATATTAATGTATTCATCTTTAAATGTTTCATCAAATAGTGAATACATATTCTGACTCGTTAGGTTTAAATGTATTCATATTAATGTTTTCATCTTTAAATGTTTCATCAAATAGTGAATACCGGTACATATTCTGAATCATTAGGTTTAAATGTATTTATATTAATGTATTCATCTTTAAATGTTTCCTCAAATAGTGAATACATATTCTGACTCGTTAGGTTTAAATGTATTCATATTAATGTTTTCATCTTTAAATGTTTCATCAAATAGTGAATACATATTCTGACTCGTTAGGTTTAAATGTATTCATATTAATGTTTTCATCTTTAAATGTTTCATCAAATAGTGAATACATATTCTGAATCATTAGGTTTAAATGTATTTATATTAATGTATTCATCTTTAAATGTTTCCTCAAATAGTGAATACATATTCTGAATCATTAGGTTTAAATGTATTCATATTAATGTATTCATCTTTAAATGTTTCCTCAAATAGTGAATACATATTCTGAATCATTAGGTTTAAATGTATTTATATTAATGTATTCATCTTTAAATGTTTCCTCAAATAGTGAATACATATTTTGCAGGTGTAGTATGTCTGGTAGAGACGTTAAGAAGTATGCCTTCAGAGCAGGGGCTTCACCTCTGTGACACAGAGTCTGAGAGTGCGGCTGCAGCTGCGGCCCATTGTGTCCGTGAAACAAAGGCCAGCCCTTTACGTTCTTCTTCACACAGGAACAAATGGGAAACACAGACAGGAAGTCCCGCTCACACAACACACCTCGAGAGGATATCAAGATATTCATCATCACGCAGAGGGCCCCCCCAACCCAACATCTGCTCAGTCTCCGGGTGGATGTGAGATGTTCCGCACGGTGAAGTGGGTTCAAAGATCTCTGTGAAAAGGATCTGTGAAAGGAGAGACACTGGGAAAATGACTATCCTTAGGTTACAGTCGTTTTTAAGGGTAAAATGACACCCAGGGTTGCATGGGAAAGTTACTCAATGAATGCATAGAGGTGGTCTCTGGACACATTTAAATATATATTCTTTTAACAGACTTGCATACCTGTTCTGATCTGATCATTTGAGTTGAATACGATGCATACGAATTGAGAGAGTGAAGAGAAGAGAGCGAGATGGAAGTACACACGCGTACACACACGCGTGATGAAGAACAATAACACACACACACACACACACACACACACACACACACACACACACACACACACACACACACACACACACACACACACACACACACACACACACGTGTGATGAAGAACTACAATAACACACACACACACACACACACACACACACACACACACACACACACACACACACACACACACGCACACACGCACACACGCACACACGCACACGCACACACACACACACACACACAAACACACGAACACACGTACAAACACAAACACAGAGAGACAAGCTATGTCACAGTAAATGAATCTGCCTAAACCCATGTTCCACAGCGCTGTGCTTGTAACACTACCCCGCTGCTCATATTGGCGGGGGGTTGTGGGTCGTCGTGTCTCAGGCGGGGCACTAAAGGAGGAAGGCGCTGGGGGCAGCTAAAGGGGAGCGGGGGCACGAGTCACTGGAGACCCCTTCAAAGGCCGACCACCGCACCGTGGCCCCTGTGGAATCCAGGCCTGCCCAGGAGCCGAGAGGAGACGGCTGTGCCGGGGCCGAGACCCCTATGTCACGGGCATCCTTTGTGAGTTTGCTGTGTAGTGTGTGACTGCGTCCGAATCGTTTGATGTGCTCGCATATGTTTGCTTACATATATGTGTTTACATGTTGCCTGCCGTGTCTGCGTGTGTATGTCTCCGCAAGCATGTTTGCACGCCTGAGAATGGGAGTGCATCTGTGCATGTGTTTATATATGTGTCGGTGTGTTTGTATGTTTTTTATACATATTCGTGTATTTAGCATAATGGCGGTATGGGTATTTATATACAGCTTTCAGTATACGTAACTTTCCAAGTTTAAGGGTCTACCATGAATGTTATCCACCCTGCCCCCTGTTAAAACTTAGCACTATGAAAAGAGTCTTTCACTACAGCCCCCCCACTATCTAACAGTTATGAAGAGCTCTTGTGCGTTTACGGTCAGATGGACTAGCTCCCATGTAATAATATACTGTGGAGCTGACCATAATGTCCGGTCAGCTTAAGACAGGGATTTGTGGAGGAACAATGGCCGCTCTGTGATGGGTATGCGTCATGCCCCTAGATCCTCCGGGCCACGGAGACCCTGCTTGTTATGTAGGGGGATTTCTGCATGGTCGACAGAATGTTTTTAGGCAAGGTCATCGCTCATTTGTCTCATCCTCACACATAACACACATATCCTCTCACACACATAAATTCCTTTCTGTAAATGACAAAAAGGAATTTATGTCGGCCATATTATGGCACACTAAAAACAAGCACCAGGCACTTGTGAGCACATAGTCATATATTGAATAGATTGAAAAGCCTTTAGTATATGTTCTGAAACATTCTGTTCAAGAAACAAGACAGAACAACCATGTCCATGTGTCAATTTCTACACAGAAACTATGTCCATGTGACACTGTGATTTGTAATGAGACACAAACCTTCCAGCTAGGTTTATTTTTCATTAACACAAAATGTTTCCTGATTTGAAACAAATGAAATCAACATTATTCAGTAAAATCCAGTTGTCCTCGCTGAGTCATGCTATCCTCCTGAGTGGCAACCTACACCATGGCCAACAGACTAGAGCTAGACTAAATACCCCTCCAACCTCATCCGGTTGGAAGTCCCCACTTTAAAGAAACATGGAAGTATCTTTGTTTTACTCTCAGTTGCTGCCAGATCTCCTCAATAATCCTTCCTCTCAGTTTCACGGAGGACCACTTTCTTTCATGTTTTATGTTTGCACAGAAAAGCATGCGCATTTGATCACAGACACAAGCACACACACGCTGATACTCTTAAATGCTTCCTCCCAAGACAAACATGCACCAACACACACACGTGCACTGCGCACACATACACTTAACCACCCACACATTCACCCACACATGCACACACACATACACATAACCACCCCACCCACACACACACAACCACCAACATATGCACAGGCACACACACACACACACACACCAGACATATCAGCTGTGGCTCCACCACCACCACCGCAATCCTATTTATCAAGCTCACAACAGCTGCTTTTGACAGCAAATGCCGAGAGAGACAGAGAGAGAAAGGGGACAAAGACAGACAGAATGGATAATGAGGAATAGAGAGTAAGAGAATGAGGAGAGAGGGAGAGAGGAAGGATTATACTGAAAGGAGAAAAAAAGAGTATTGAAAAAAGTATTGATGCATAGACTGATTGATGAAGCCAAAGAGAGAAAGAGAGAGACAGAAAGAGCGAGTGAGTGTTACTGTGTGTGAGAGAGTGAGAGTGAGAGAGAGAGAGAGAGAGAGAGAGAGAGAGAGAGACAGTGTGTATGTGTGTGTGTGTGTGTGAGAGAGAGAGAAAGAGAACTCTGAGGGGACCCAATCAAACAGTTGCCAGCAATTAGTGTTAAATGAATGAGACCTCCTGCAGTTTGATGACCACATTGTGCAAATGAATGGGGTCTATAATGCGTCTGCAGAGAGCCTAACACTGGCATGAGTCTGATGAGAGTACTGTCAGTTGGTCTCATTAGCATGAGCTCAGGGCACCTGAAAGCCAGTCAAGTGGGCACTGTCCGAGGGGGGACCCAGGACCCACACCCCTGCTTGGTCACTGACAGACACATCCTGAGACGATTCTGGCTGGCCTGTCTTGTGTCGTCTTGTGTCGTCTGTCTGCAGTGAGTGTGAGCAATGTGAGAAATGTTGCGTCGCAGTTATCCGACTGAGTGACTGAGTGGAAGACGCTGGAGTCGAGAGAAAGAGAGAGAAAGAGAGAGAGAGAGAGAGAGAGAGAGCTGAAGTGGCATGTACTAGAAACAGGCCCAGGCAAGTACCCGCCACTGTAGTCTCAGCCCAGACTTAAAAACCTCATGGCACGCCAGCCCTGTAATCGCTACGCTGCCATGCCGACATGCGGGGGCTGGCTGCAGGCGTGACGGGACGGGACGGGACAGGATGAAACGAGACATGTTGAGATGAGAGGAGGTGAGACCAGGGGTCGTAAAAGGCTACCCACACCCATCCCTTGGGGGAACGACGACGACAACTCACTCAGCCCAGGATGTGCCAGAGACATGACCAGCTCCATTGAGAGTGTGTTGGATGTTTCAGGTGCGAGCTGGACCACCCGGTTTTCCAATTAGCATGGACAGGGAAATCATCAAAGAGCCTGTCAGATTGACGCAAGCAGTCACCCACCTGCAGGCAAAACGTCTAAATCACGACTCCATATGAACACTCCTGTCTGAATACAAAACACCTGACATATATATCATGCCCACACAATAGACCATGCACCACCTAGGCCTTCAGACTACATATAAAAAGTAATGATCATAGTGTTACCAACTGTTTGTGATTGAACTATTTATTTCAGATAATTTAGACTAATCAACAATCACAAATACAAACCCAAATACAGTCACAATAGAAAACTACAGGTGACTATGAGTATTCCTAATTTTTTTTTTGGTTCAAGACAGAGTTCACCATCATATAGGATCATATGAATGCAGGTGTCGCCATAAGGGATTCAGTGGGAGTATGGATTTGTTTCTAAGCGTCATGGCTCAACTCTCATTCAACACTATTCATTATATTTCATTACAACAGTGATCTACAGCCTGTCAGCTCCTATATTCAAATGGCACAAACTGAATCACACCCTCAGACTTCCTGACTCACACACACACACACACACACACACACACACACACACACACACACACACACACACACTCTCACACACACACACACACACACACACACAACCACAGACTAGCTTCATAAAAGCAGACATAAACAAAAAGGAGACAGCGGTGGTCTGGTCGGACCTAGCACTCGTCTCATTCAGCCAGTGGGACATGCCTGGACTAGTCGCTCGCTTTGTCTTTTTTTGTGAATGCTCAGGAAGTGTTCGAATCCTTCTCACGACTACAAAGCAAATCTCTGGAGGAGAGAGGTTGTCTCTAGCCGACACGCCCCAGGGGTGAGGGAGTGCAGAGTACACCTCTCTTAGTCACCTGCTCAGGTGCTGTCCTTTCATTGTTCTCTGTAAACTGGGTGCGATGAGTCATACTTGCCACTGACTTTCACTATCACTGTCTAAGAATTTACCATTTTTTAAATTTAGAATTTTTGTGATGACTGAGACTGTTGCTCTGGCAAGTTGAAGCGTATTGATCCGGAGCGTATTGATCAGAACTGTATTGATCAGACTCGGCTACATACAGTGTTAAGGAAGTGGTGACCAAATAGCGATCTCAAATGGTGAAAAGGATGCGGAAGTGACTATACCACTGAAATCACAACATTACCAACCACAGACAAATAGGAGAAGTCAACTGTGGCTTTCTGAACGCAGTCAATCACGAAAAGATAAAGTTGATCAGTTTATCCTAAAATCACAAAGACAGACACCTGCAGAAGAGACCAAGCTGAACCTAGAAGTGTTTGTATGGAGAAGAAGTTATGTCAGATTAGAAAATGTCCCCTCATTTTCCTGCAGGATCCATATTGCATCAACACCCCAATCATCCAGTGGAGAGTTGCATGCCTAAGGCCTGATCCGAGCCTCATTAGGGAGGGGTGTGTGTGTGTGTGTGCGTGTGTGTGTGTGTGTGTGTGTGTGATGGAAATTGCGGGGAGACAATGGCTCTCTTCAGCCTGCAGGAATGTCCCTGAGCTACTGGGTGAGCTCAGATCTTCTGGAGAATTTTCACATAGGATGTTGCCATTACACAGAGCGATGCAGAGAGGCCACTCCATCAACACACACACACATACACGCTCTCTCTTTTTCTCTCACACACTCTCTCTCTCTCTTTCTCTCTCTCACACACACACACACACACACACACACACACACACACACACACACACACACACACACACACACACACAGAGAAAATCCCACACCCCTGATCCCTAGACAGACAGGAACCAGGAGAAGGGGCCATATGTTGAGGTTAAGAAGGGTTAGATGGTGTCTCCTCAAAACACCCACTCAAGACTTGACTGCCAATCAATTGTATATATTTCCCTCAGAGAGAGAGAGAGAGGGAGAGAGAGAAAGAGAGAGAGAGAGAGGCACCTTTGTTAAACAAGGCGGGTGGTAATACACTGAAATCCAATACTTCCTCAGGTCTATTTGATGTCCATAATGGGAAAGGGGCTTATGTTATTGCCACAGGGAAATCACATTAAGCCACCTTCAAATGAAAGGCCACACAAAAAGCCTTGAAGGAACCAGCAGAAGAACCAAATCCAGAGGGCTGCCCTTTCAGAAATGGCCGTGGCCCAGGCAGAGATAAGAGCCGCAGTGGCTTTCAGACAAGCACACAAGTGGGCCTTTGGAATGCCTTCTGGCGGACATGACTGGTGACCACATGACCTAATTTGGTCCTGTGGTTTCAGAGTGCATCCGGCGCAGGCACACACACACACACACACACACACACACAAGCACAAAGGTCCAGTGTGCGCGCTCACACTCTGGGAGAGCCGTGGCCCAGAGTCACCAAGCTGGGGCCCAATCCTCCAAGACTCAGCCAGCCTCCACCCCAGACCGGCTCCTCCTGTGAGAGTTCTGCCATCACGTCATCACCCTCTGAAAACTCTCTACAGTTCTCAAATGCCACAGCATGTGTGAGAGACAAGACCCGGTGATGTGCACTTGATCATGCTTGAGAATGAGACTTAAGCTACTTGTGTTTTATTAAAGCCAATGGGACGATAGGTTTGAATGAACAGTTAAAAGGAGTTCAACGTGACAAGATACTATTTGCCATTATAACAAAATGATGTATTATTAAGTACAATCACAACTTCAGGCTGAAGTTGTAAGTAAACAATGGAACCCTGTCTCTCTGCATGATTTGACAATAAACAACACATAATATGAATTTATACAAGTTCAGTTTAACCCAGAGACCAGTGAACCCTAGCAGCCAGAATCAGACATCTTGTTTAAACTGGAGACAGTTTTCCTCAGGCCCTGAGAAGAAGCACAGGGCACAGAGGTGAAGCCATTTCAGATATTCCACCTCTGTCAGAGGTGATGACAGGTTCACAGGTCAGCTATTCACAGAGAAATTCCTGAAGCGCTCTTCTGATTGTGTAAAAGGAGAAGCAGGAAGACAAGTGCCTTTGTTTCAGGTGGCAAGAAAGGAAAAGGGTGAAATGACTTTGCTGGTAGAAATATTAACCCTAGACAAATCTCCTGCTTGGATTGTGTGTAAAAAGTAGGGGAATTAATAAGTAATAAATAATTGTCACAAAAATGACAAGAAACAAATATGCAGGATTGAAGGTTTTCACAATATTGTTAGAAAATTAAAATAATAATAAAAAATGATTCCGCATTCTGTTTTCATAGGCCAGTGCATCAGTCATTCTTTATCATTTCGCCATGGAAATGCTCCATTGTTATTTACAGTGTAAAATACCCTTATGGGTTATTATCTTCTCTTGATAAGAATGGATGAGTAGTGACTCAGATTTCTTTGATAAGGCCTGTTACGTTTCCATAGAAACCATTGCCTTGACAAAACTGAGACACACACCATACAGAAATGGAGGGAGGAAAGTAGTCTGCGCTCATTCCTCTGGCATTCCTTGGCAGGCCCCACTCCCAGTTGCCCGGTCATGCCTGACGGCGGGGCTGGTCTCAGAGGACCCGTGGTGCCCACGCGCTGCCAGTGTGGCACAGGCTCACCCTGGCTTTACCCACCCTAGCGTAAGGGATTGTCACTCGAACAGCAGCCCCTCACACCGCCTCAGCTGCCAAACTAATCCCCATGCCACCAACATGCCCCCTCACACAGACATGTTCTAACCCAGCCTCACCAGTGCCGAAGGGGTGAAACCAAACTCAAACCAGAGTTACATCTACAGAACTTTATATTGTGCTCTGAAAGCGGCCAGACTTTGACTCACAGCCTTGAGCCCATGTGTTAATGAGTAGCAGACTGCCTTCACCAGAGCCTGAGGGGGCAGCTACCTGTCATGGCTGTCAGAGACTGTTTAATGGTTTTCTGCTCACTAGTGCACTCTGGTGGAGAGAAAGGGGCACAGTCACACACATTTAAGCGTCAAAATTACCAATCGAATCATTCAATTCTGGTTGTCATCTTTGTATTTTACACTATTCCAAATTAAACGTTCTCCTTTCCACATCTGTCTCACACACACATTGAAATAAGTGCTCTTCCTCCATTTTTGATCAGCGTTAACTTACACTAGGAAGGCAAAGTACTTCATGACAAGAGACGACAGGACAGATATGTGAATCAAAATGTAAAATTTTACTGTAGTGCTGTGGGATGTGATACATATCAGAACAGTGAGCTCATTTCTGATTTGGTGTTGTTACAAGTGTTTTTGGACAGTTTGAGGTAAAAAAAAAAATCAGTGAAGAAAATAAAAACCAAGGAAATTCATAAAATAAGTACAATTGAGTTGGCATCATTCAGTCTTAATGTCTCTTCTCTTCTCTGCTGTGCCCTTCTGGACAGGTAGGGTTGATGAACGACCCCCACCTGTTTGTCCTTTCCCACTTTTCTTCCTCTACACATATTGCTCATTGTAAGTGTGTGTGGGCATTACGCTTCACATACACATCAATTCTCTAAAACACAGTGTGATTAGGAAAATCAATAAATACATTCTTGATTTCTTTGTCAAGTGAAACATACCATGTGGACATTTGGACAAGTATATACATATTTGATTATCTTTATTATTTTTACAACCTGTTGACTTAACCTACCTCCTTGGACAACAGGCTTCAACTCATTAGTGAGTGCAGCCACTGTCTTCATAACCCCAAAACATCCTTTAAAGCTTGATGGCACTTAGTGGCTGAGGTACAATACTTCCATCAGCGACCCCCCTCGGTGAGTTGGCTTCACCAAAAGCTGAATCAGTTTTACACCTGATCCGCCCTTTCTAAGTTCTTAGACTCAGGGTTTGGGGTGGAGGGGTTGGGGGGGCTCAGTTTACATTCCTCTGAAGAGGATCTCACTACGGACTTCACCCCCACTTCAACACCTTTCATCTCTCTTCATCCGAGATCATCTGAGAGGTGACAGAAAAGGCAAACATCTCTCTTCCTTGCTCACTGTCTCCAAATGTCTTTGTGTTTTATGTAAAAAAAAAAAAAAAAAAAATGAAGTTGTAAACATGTACTCTTTTTCATTTAGAAATAACACTTTACACTATTTTGGTACTTTGTGGCATTTTGAGTGACTGTACTTGTACAGAAAAAGACACTGAATTGCACTACTTTTCTTTCTTTTTCTTGTTGTTGCTGATTTCCACAAATGTATGTGTACTTCCATTTGGTTTCAGCAATAAGGCCAGAATTCAGGAGGACGGGAGAACAGAAGGGTTTCACATCTATCTACACACAGGATTTAAAAAATAATATTAAAATAAAAATGAACCATTTAATACACTCGCACAGAGACATGAGAGTCCTCTCACACCTATGCGCTTAGTTAAAAATGATTATCATGTTGAGGTCTTTCAGCTCTTTGACCTCATCCTTAACACATAGCTTAACACAAAGAGTCATCTTCCTCTGAAGTGCTTATTGCCATGGCGACGAGCTCCTCTGAAAAGGGGGGGAAGGTGAGTGGATGACAGTGGTGGCAGTGAAGGTGGCCGTTCTGCAGCTGCTTTGATGTGTGGAGTGGTGGTGTGGCTGTGTGTGGGGAGGTGTTGGCTGTGTTTATTGCTAGGCACCGGCTTGGCTGCGTGACCTGCGACCCCTGACCTCTGGCCCCCGAGGGTGGTGAGTGAACAGCTCAGGTGTAGACGTAGTTGATGAGCAGCTGGAAGAGCAGCAGCATGCAGAGGATGAGCCAGTGGCGGCCCGTCACCGCCACGCTCTCCTCCGCCGCCTGCCGCTGGGACAGCTGACGACTCAGGGAGTACAGGTTCCTGAGGGAGGCAGACAGGAGATCAGAGCACTGCTATTGCCTTACATCACCACCATTTCAGTCTTTAATGGAAACACGTTAGTTACACATTCATTTCAACTAATGTATACACATGAATGTATACACATTAGGTACACATTAGTTTAAACTAACGTATATATATATATTAGTTAAACATTACATCATTTTTTTAACTACTGTAAGAGTACCTATGGGCACTATGGTATAAATATTATTCATAGCTTCCAAATATATAGCCCAAGCTTATAGCTAAGACCGTAGCTCCATAGAGTACCGATACATTGACGACTGAGGACACAACTGCAGCACAGCAGAAGGGCTCCTCCACACGTGTAGGAGAGGACAGGGCAGGGGACCATTCAGTGGAGCCCTTACGATGGCGTGGAAGAGTGGGAAGTGTGAACGTGCTTACTTCTGAATGTCCTGCTGCGTCTTCTGGATGGTCGCTATGGAGGACTCGATCTGGGCAATGTCCTTTCCTTGCTGGCTGCAGCGAGCACACTGAGTCAGGTACCCTGGGAGATGGAGGGAGGGAGAGGGGGAGAGAGAGGGAAAGAGCAAGGGAGAGAGAGAGAGGGAGAGAGAGGGAGAGAGAGTGCTTTAGATTTAGAGAAGCCCCTGGCCCCCTAATGCATCTGCCCCACTGATGGTGGTTTCTGCCTGTTTCCATCCCATCATGATATGACGTTTGGGAACTGTATAAAGTAGGTACATCCTTAGCACATGATGACCGTGCCAACGGTGTTGCCTACATTTTCACACGGTGCAAAGATCTGAGATAACTCTCCCTTTTCCAAGCAATCACACTCATAGCAGTGACTCAGTGGGAGTAGTGTTAAACCTCCTTGGAAACCGTATTCTGATGTAGCGTAGTCAGTGTCCTGCCACCTGCCTTCACCCCATCTCTCTGTTCTACCCCGCGTTCCTCCATGTCCTGTGTGTGCTACTGGTGTGTGTGTGTGTGTGTCTGTCCTCACCCTCATTGTCTGATGACCCGTGCGGGGGCTCTGGCGTGGAGCTGCTGCTCTCAGTGTTCTGGCTGCAGCTCGACGGCTGGCTACTCGACTTCCTGTGCTTGCCATTTACCTGGGCCTGTCGCACACACACACACACACACAAAAACAACAATAACATTATTTGACCATTCAAAGCAACATCTGCAACAGGCTGGCCCACACAGGTGGTTAGAGTTTTTCACCTTCTGCTGGGTGGCCCAGCTGCGGCTATAGGAGTAGCCGTTGTGCCGACGCCGCTGTTGCCTCTGCTTGGTCTGAATGATGCTGTCCTTCTCAAACTGCAGCAGGCATGTGTCTGCATCCCAGGGCTTAGTGCTGCACAGCAGAGGCATTTACAAAGAGTCCAATTAGGGCATTAAAGCACATTTAACCAGAACTCACTCAGAATACAGAAAAGCACAATCATAATGTGTAAAGGTGTCAGACTGTGAGCTCTGGTGTTCAACCAACCGAAGAGGGCACACGTCACCCCGCTTCTTATTGACCTCCACTGGCTGCCTGTAGCTGCTCGCATTAAGTTCAAGTCACTTATGCTTGCCTACAGAGTGCTTGATGGTTCTGCTCCCACCTACCTAAATGCTCTTGTAAGGGCAAATGTTACACCCAGGATGCTGCGCTCTTCTAGGGAGCGTCGTTTGGCACTGCCGTCTGTGCAAGTACGGCAGTCCAGACTATTCTCATTTGTAGTTCCACGTTGGTGGAATGAACTACCCAGCACTACCAGAGCAGGGGCGTCCCTCTCTACCTTTAAGAAGCTCTTGAAAACCCAACTCTTCAGAGAGCACTTCCCGTCCTAACTGGCACTTCGACTAGTGCGTAACTTGCAATTACAGCAGTTACATTTCTGCACTTCTTTCTTTCTTTTTTATTTCATTTTGTTATATTTCTTATGTAAAGTAGTATTTATTTATTGTTACACCAGGTTCTATTGCTCGTAGCTTGAATATTCTCTCCCTTGTACGTCGCTTTGGACAAAAGCGTCTGCTAAATGACTAAATGTAAATGTAAATGTCTCTGACTGTAAGTTTGTGTGTGTGTGTGTGTGTGTGTGTGTTTGTGTGTGTGTGTGTGTGTGTGTGTGTGAGAGAAACATACTCGACATGTTTGTACTGCCACTCGCTAGTGTCTGGGTTGAGGGCGAAGAGGTGTGGGCTCCAGGGTCCTTCCCCTCGCTCCCGGGCCTCGCACCGCTGGGCCTCCTCCAGGACAAACTTCTCCTGCGTGGCCCGGTTCTGGTCCCGATCCTGGATCGCGCTGGTCACCTGCTGCCAGAGCCTTCCAGGTGAAAAACAAACACACACGCGCGCACACACACACACACACACACACACACACACAAGTAAGAATGCATATGATGTTGTTATCTCTTACATCATTTATATGACTTTCTTTTCATACATTCATGACACTACGTGAAACTGGTGGGTCCACCTGACATTTATCCACAATCCAAACTTGCTCATGCTCCTTAATGCACCAACAGAACAGCTTTCTGTTTTAAGAGCAGTGTGGCTGGTGAGTGCGGTGAGTGTGGTGAGTGTGGCTGGTGAGTGTTGCTGGTAAGTGTGGTGAGTGTGGCTGGTGAGTGTGGTGAACGTGGCTGGTAAGTGTGGTGAGTGTGGCTGGTAAGTGTGGCTGGTGAGTGTGGCTGGTGAGTGTGGCTGGTGAGTGTGGCTGGTGAGTGTTTGTGGTGAGTGTTTGTGGTGAGTGTGGCTGGTGAGTGTGGCTGGTGAGTGTGGTGAGTGTTGCTGGTGAGTGTGGTGAGTGTGGCTGGTAAGTGTGGCTGGTGAGTGTGGCTGGTGAGTGTGGCTGGTGAGTGTGGCTGGTGAGTGTTTGTGGTGAGTGTTTGTGGTGAGTGTGGCTGGTGAGTGTGGCTGGTGAGTGTGGCTGGTGAGTGTGGTACCTCTCGGACTCAAACGCTCCCTGCTGGTCTGGCTGAACCACTTGTCTCTTGAGCCTTTGGCTGCGCACCTCTGGGGTGGGGCTCCACAGCACCTCCTGCTGGCCAGACCTCTTCTCCTGCATAAATACCTCGCCATCCTGCCCACCAAACATACACACACACCCATGTATATGAGGCCAGCACAGGGAAGCATGATGACAGACAGCTAGGAATAGATGTTCTGAAACTGGTATTTATCACAGAAACTAGGGAATACTAAGTAGACTTGGGTACTTAGTCAGGCATAACTAAGGCAACCATAAGGCAACAGATTTAGAAGTCTTTCTTTAAATAAGGGCCCCTTTAACACACAGGGCCATTGTATGCTCTGTAGGAAAACTAAAGCAAATTGAAGTTTACATTAGTTTATATTACATTAGTTTACATTAGGAGATTCTCATGAACTTTTATGGACTTCAAAGTGATAGGAGTGAGACTTACCCAGTGGCCTTCCACTGTGGCCATTACGTCATCTCCCAAGCGGATCTTTCCAGAAATCTGATTCACATGGCAGGCGCTGCCAAGGAAAGGCTGTGGGAATGACAGGGACCGGAACGGCGAGCGTTAGCGCTACACGTCATAGTTCTCTCTTCCAGAGCAAAGAGGGGAATGAAAACAAAAAGAGGGGTGCGGGGGGGGGGGGGGGGTTCTCCTACCTTGAGTTTGAATTCCAGCTCTGCAGAGCATTTGGTTTTGTCACAATCGATGGTGATCTTTCCCCCCAGCTCCAGGGTCATGGTGCCATACAGGATGCCTGCCAAAAGCCAGCATTGATTTGCATCATCAGCCACCACTGTGACCCTGCTCCCAAACCACTTATTACATTACAGAAGCATATGTGTCTGTCCAGTACATTGGGGCTGTGCAAATCAATGGAAAGCCTATCTGTTGTTCCATCATGTGTCATGTGACCTCCATTAACTGTGGTTGTGTAGCCTGACAAAACATCACTAGGGGCAGAGGGATAGGTTCTGTATGACACTATGATGGCAGAGATTTACTGTGCTTCGGTAAGTTTCAAATGTAAATGCTAAAATAAACCTAGCCTAAATGAGCATGGTGTGGCAGGTGCTGCGGTGTGGTCTGTACCTTTGCAGTGGGCATAGGGCATGGTTATGACATACTCCTCATCACGGGACAAGAGCAGTAACCTGGCCTTGCCGTCCAGTATCGCAGATAAAGAGTTACCTGCAGAGATTCCATCCACACAAGGAGACACATTTGAACAGGTCCTAATACACAGCGACAAGAAGGAGGCGAGTGCAACGGAGAAACAGATGGATCATACAGATGGATCATCTTACCATAGAACTTGGACTTGGCAAGGATGCTCCCGCTAATGCAGAAACCATCTTTTTTGTTGGACACATAAAATGCAGAAATGGGTGGATGGTGAGAAACCTGGGGAACAGAGAAGGTTATGAGAGAGATAGAGAGATAGATAGATAGAGAGAGAAAGAAAGTTATGTTAGCATTCTAAACTACATTTAATAGAATTGCTTGTGGTAAAAAACACACACACTGTTTTAATAGCTATGGCAACTGAGGATGAGGGCAGAATGATGAAGATGTTCCGGTGTGTGTGTGTGTGTGTGTGTGTGTGTGTGTGTGTGTGTGTGTGTGTTTGTGGTGAGGAATGCTGTGAAAAGGGCTGGAAGCGGATCTCACCTGCTCTGCTATGTAATATGTACAACTGTCCGTCTCAGGGTGGAGCCAGCAACAGCGGAATGTTTCCCCTAGAATGGGGTTGTAGGGTTTCTTCAAACCCTGCAAACACACACACACACACACACACACACACACACACACACACACACACACACACACACACACACACACACACACACACACACACACACACACACACACACACACACACACACACACACACACACACACACACACACACACGTGAGTAAGACCAAGCACAAACAAGACCTGTATTTGTAAGGTTATGCAACAATGCCCAACTTCATATGAAATCATGTAAACCATCTCATTTATAAACACACAAAAGTAAACGTAACAATAAGAACTATAACGTAAGTAACTAAGGTGTGCCAAGCACACCCTACAAATACACACACACACACACACACACAGGTGTGTACAGAACTACAGAGCCAGTTAATTTGCCTAGCAGTATGGGCAAGAACCTGTCCAACCGGTCAGCATTTCAGTAAGCAGTGCATAGGCTTGGACTGAGCCCCGCCTGACACACAGCACCCACACACCTTTCAGTAAGACACCTGCTACAGGCACTATCACCAGACCACAGTGTTGGACAGACAGACACCTGCTACAGGCACTATCACCAGACCACAGTGTTGGACAGACAGATACCTGCTACAGGCACTATCACCAGACCACAGTGTTGGACAGACAGACAGCGCTTTCCTCCAACACAGTCAAATATGACTTTTCCCTGACAACCTGTATATTTGCAGCATTCAGACGATCACAACTCTGACAATGAATTCCAACTGGGAAGAATGACTGTAATGAGAAGGCTGCAATATTTCTGAGAGCATTTTATAAACCAGCCACAGTCTCTTTATACAAGTGCTGCTTTAGTCAAAGGGCTCAATTATGTCTGGTGATGCATATGGGTATAGGTAATCCGATCCTGATTCAGGAGTCAATTTGGTTTTAGAATGTTGTCTGGTGACAGGGTGTGGTGAGGAAATATGCTACGGTTTCCATGTCAACAGGATTGGCTGAATTAGTGAGTGACATCTGTTTTGACAGAAGAGTGTAACAGACATGTTTAATTTCCTGATGATCCTACCTTGGGCTTCTTGTAGAAACCGGAGAGGTACCAGCGCACGATCTGCTTCATCCTGCAGTAGGCACTCTCCTCCACCGCCGCTCTGAGGGAAAACAAGCAGAGATTTCACAGATAAATGAGATAAATGAATAAGTAGACAAACTGCAGGTACTGCAGATGATGCACTCTCCAACACACCCACGCATACTCACACCCACACACACAAACACACACACAAACATTTGAATACTTTCTTTGAACTGGCAAGTAAAAGCAGAAAAGAGTCAGTTTGTAATCCACACATTTTGAAAAGGGTACGTTTCCAGATTCCAGAGACTACCAATTGTAGCTACACACACACCCACACCCCTCAGAGGTAAACTGGCTTACTGGGACAGCAGGTCAGCGTGGAAGTAGTAGTCGGACAGCTTGTCCAGGAAGGAGCGGGGCTCCAGGATGAAGGTGGGTAGCACCACCTTGGACAGGTCCATGCCCGGGCGCAGCTGCTTCAGCAGGGTCCAGATCAGGCCCTTGTTCTCCTCGGACACCGTCTCCACCTGGGACGCCTCTCCAGCCTGGGAGAGAGGACGGGGTAAAGGTGGGGTGGGGTAGGGGGTGAAAATGGTCTAAGTTTACCACCGACTAGAGGCTGGAGGAATCATTTTGATAATAATTTAGGAATAATCTTCACAGCACAGAGACGCAGATAAGAAACCACTTAGTCAAGGCAGAGTAACAACAGTTGCACAGCTGACCATAACTGGACAGCATTTACGCTCTCAGGTTTGCTCTCTAGGCCAACTCCACTGACAGCAGACTGCAGTTATGCTGGGGCAGAAGCAGAGACCAAGGCTGGTCACTCTGTAAGAGGACAGGCCTTGAGGTGGGTCTCATCCAGCTCACCTCTCCCATCTCCTCCTGTCCCTGCTCAACATAGGTGGTGGCCTGCAGACACGGGGAGAGGTCGTCTGATTGGTCCATGTCGCTCTCCTCCGTCACACGCCCCCCGTTCTCATTGGCCGCGTTGTCCGAGTCCTCGTGGGCTTCCCTCTCCGATTTGTCTGAGAAGCCATCATTCTCCATGTGATTGTTCTCCAGCATGGAGTCATTCAACCTTTTTTCCAGAGACATAAGAGGCATATGCTGTATGAGTCACTAGCTACAGAAGGAACCTGCTGTCACACATACAGACTGGAAGACAGACCAAATGCACCAATATATATGTATTAGACTGGTATCAACTGTGTGTGTGTATGTGTGTGTGTGTGTGTGTGTGTGTGTGTGTGTGTGTGTGTGTGAACCATAAGTACAAGGAATGGTTCAGTGTTTCTAATGTCCTATATGTATTTCAATGGATTTGTTTATTAACCCACATTTATTTTTGTTTATTACTATTTGCATAAAGGCAACAAATGAACAGCAAGAGTTTCATAAGAACATGCCATGAGCCCGTGGTAGTGTTTTGGTCTGACGCGTGACTTGTGGCCTGGATCAGTAGCGGCCAGAGAGCCTGAGGAGAGTGTGTGTGTGTGTGTGTGTGTGTGTGTGAGTGTGTGAGTGTGTGTGTGAGTGTGTGAAGGGTCTTCAGACTGGCTGCCATTAGGACCTCAGGGAAGCCCGCGGAGGATTAGAAAAGCTTGGCTAGCCTGGTTGCCCAAGCAACAGCATGCATCCTCACCTTCCATTGATCTAAATGTCAGCGCCACCAAAGACGTAACCAAGACGACATAAATGTGGATATTTAAAGAACAACAGCAAAGAAATCAGCCACGTGCCCCTACCTAACAGAATGTTGTGGTGAAACAAAAACAGGCAAAAAAAGAAGAGGAAACCACCATGAAATAACACCAGCAGACAGCTAACCGCTAACAGTGCGCCTCTAATCATTGCCCATTTATAATCCTGCCCTAACAGCCAGCCTTTGTGCCCTCTCTGCTACCGAGGGGGAACTCTTCACTGTAACACACTCATACACTCACGCACCCACCCACCCACTTATCAATCTACCGATTCACTCCCTCTTTCCCTCGCTCGCTCTCTGGCTCACTTACTCAGTCAGTCAGTCACTCGCAAGCTAACCCATTTGCTGCTCACTCACACTACAGACTATTAAATACAGACAGGTGTCATGTTCTCTCTGCCATATGCAGGCAGAGGGAGGAGGACAAAAGAAACCTCAATAAGAGGAAGCCTGAACGATCAAGCACACACACTTGCATTTACAATTTTACAGACACACACACACACACACACACCTTATATGTCTCTTACCTTACACACGACAGCAACAGCCAAACCAAGATGTCGGGAGAGCAGCAAAACCACAAACCTCACACAGACTACTCCTGTCTTTTCCCCTCTTCCTGACCAAACGTGTGTGAGCAGGAAACACAATGAGTCGTTTCTTTTTGCCTCCTCACTCTTCTACACGGCCTATTTCATATTCGCATGCGTGACAGCGAGGCTGTATGTGACTAGGAGTGAGCGTGTGTTTGTGTGTGTTTGTGTGTGAATGTGTGCGCTGCTCGGTTCTCTCTCTCTCTCTGCTGTCATCTCAATCTGAGGGTGGTGTAAGGTTCACATTCTCCTCATCTCTTCCTGCTCCTTGGCCGGTCACATGACAACCAGGGGCTGATCTGATTGGGCCATAGGCTCGAGAGGGGACTGGTGGAGCACAGGGTGATATTTGGGAGTGGTGGAAAAGGGGCGGACCTAAGCAAGAGTTGCCAACTGGAGAATATCACTGACCTCCGGGAAAGTAGGAACATAAATATACACAACTACACACACACACACACATACACACACACACACACACACACACACACACACACACAAACACTCACACACACACTTCATGGATATATAACATATATAGGCCTAAGTCTCTGATAAAATAATCTGTGACATGTGGAGTGTGTCATATTCTCTGCAAAATTGCATTTGAAAATAACATGTTTGAAAATGTTTTTTTTTCCAGCTATACTTTACCCTTGTGAAGCCAATGTGTTAGCCAATGTGCCAAACCTGTGGTTACGACTGATAATTATTATGACAATTAATAAAACCTTATACTGTATTTAAATGTGCTATTAGAGCTTCTACATGTACATATATAATAATGTATTTTAGTGCTTCCATCTAGCTGAAAGATTCATGAAACACACAGCTACAATTTAAAGGGATACTTTAAATGGAGCTTTAGCAACATAGCAGTGTTTGCATTTCAACATGAATTTATCTGTAATCTTTTAATAGCATCCAAAACCTGCTCGGATAAACACACATGCGCACGCACGCACGCACCAAAATTAAAGAGAGAAGATATTCATACAGACAGTCAGTCATTCTCAGTCTTCTGTATCCCATGGCCCAATTTAGAGCCACAAGACAGATATACGCACTCAATCACTGTCATTATATCCAACACTAGGTCACGGCTGGAATAACACAAATAACTCATTCTAAAATCACAATAAACTGCTATGAGCCCAATCATCAGTTAGTGAATGATGGCTCTCTGTGTCCACGCCAGAGGCTGCTGTAAGGGATTTCTGGGATCAACCCTGGTGATTATAACAATAATAATACTTCCCAACATGGCCGATCTCCCACTGCCAAGTGCAATACAAATGCCCAAGGCAGTTACCCGTGTGCCTAAGACAGTCCAGACATATCAGTGTTATGTGATTCAAGCTCTGGTTTATTGATGTAGCCTTTTTTTTCTTCCATGTGTCCATCACTCGCGAGGGAACAAGTGATGCTGAATGACTTTCCTTTCATGGGCTGCCCAATCGACTGCTAGTGGTTGTGTGTTTGTGTGAGAGTGCACTCAGAGAGCTCTCTGCTCGAAGTCTAAGTTTGGATGAGTGAGAGAGTGAGAGTGAGTTAGACACAGAGAGAGAGAGAGAGAGAGAGAGAGAGAGAGAGACTCACTGCTGGAGTGCGTGCTCTGTGAGGATGGGAGACTGCAGGAGCTGCAGGATGTGTGAGGAGTCCGAGGAGGAGCTCAGGTCTCCGTCCCGACAGCTCTTGGCCGTCAGCTTGTACAGGCTGGAGCAGCTGAGAGCCAACTCCAGAGCATCCATCCACACACGACCTGCAGACACACACACACACACACACACACACACACACACACACACACACACACACACACACACACACACACACACACACACAGATAAAAAGATAAGATTCTAAATTATTCTGTCAGAAATTAGGTTGCACACACACACAGACACAGACACGCATGCAGACACAGTGGTGGGGCTCTAAACTTTCACACATTCAACTTTCACAGTCTTTTGCAATCACTGACAACATTCAGCTCCAGTGAGCTTTTTTTAAAGTGCCTGGCCACATATATATACAAGACCACAACAGATAGTTGAATTACTGTTATAATGATGAGTGATAAAACACTTCACCAGAACATACAAATAATCAATTACTTCACCAATCTGATTGATCGATTACATTTTTATCTAAATATACAGATAATAGTCATGAACAAATGCATTGAGGGAAAAATGTCAGATACACCAGCTATCACACCAACTACAAAACACACACACACAAGCACACGCACACGCACACACACGCACACACAAACAAAAGGGCCTCACCATCTGAATCAGATGCAGCTCTGCAGATGAGGTAACTGCTGGGTAGAGGCTGTGTGATGGAGCCCACATTCTCCCCTCCGGGACCCTGCAGAGGAACACACAGCTGTGTAAAAACACTTACACCACACACAATCTGTTTCACCCTGCCCCTCAACACACCAGCTCACTCCCACTCATACGTTGCTTATTCGCTTACTTATCTATTTATTGTGCTGGTGTACTCTCTCCAACAAAATCCTCATGCAAACGTCATCTCAGACTTAGGCACACTGACCAACATCGTCATACTCACAATGCATACATCCACCCACGTATTAGCATACTGTTAGCACCCACTGTTAGCATACTCCTTGCACACACACACACACACACACACACACACACACACACACACACACACACACACACACACACACACACACACACACAGTCCCCACTACACTGACCTTCATGGTCCAGATGGACTTGTCCAGCGGGTGGTAGAGCTTGAAGCAGAAGCCGTCCTTCTTGGAGGGCCTCTCGATAAGCTTGCAGGAGCCCAGCAGCACGGTGCCCACCCAGTGCTCCATGCTGGAGCTCTTGTAGATGAGCAGCACGCCCGGCTTCAGCGCGCACCACAGCTTGGTCCAGCTCTTCAGGGAGCCGCGGATCTGCAGGCAGAGGTCGAAAACCAAGGTCGTGTCTCACTGATCTAATTCAACAATTGCTATTTCATTCTGAGGATTCAAATACAAGATATAAGTATACTGCTCTTTACAGTAATGAAACTCCAAAAATAAGTCACTACAGGAGAGAGACAGAGGATACATACACTACCGTTTAAAAGTTTGGCATCACCCAGAAAGAAAACAGATTATTTTTTTTTTTTTAAGATTCATTTTTGGGCTTTTTTGCCTTTAATCAGATTGGATAGTGAAGGTTTTGACAGGAAATGAGCTGGAGAGAAAAGGTGGGGAGTGGGATCGGGAAATGAACGCGGGTCGGATTCGAACCCTGATCTCCGTGGGCGTTCAAGCCCGTTCATGTTCGGGGCTGCTGCTTGCGTCACAGCTCCCCCGGAACACGTTTTTATCCATCAAATAAGGTGCAAATAAGACATTGATGAAGTTAGGAGTAATGATGTCAGCTTGAAATAATAATTTTGTTCTTGAAAATGTGTTTTTATCAGAGAATCCTTCATTTGTATTAATCATGAACTGTGCAGCTTTACAGCATCAATCTGAAGTTACTAGAATTGGAAAAAAATTTGACCCTTTCAAAAACAAGGACATTGCTCAGTGATTCCAAACATTTGAACGGCAGTTTATCTGTTAGAAAAGTACTGTTTGATACCTTCAGCCAGTTGGACATGATGACCACACTGGGGTCCTTGAGAGCACTGAATAACTCTTTGGCTGCCCTCTTTTTCTCCTGTTGGTAATTTTTCTTCTGGACCTGGAGAAGAACACAGAATTTTACACCTTACTGAGCCTGCTGTGATTTCACAGAGAGTTCCACTTCCAACCACCAGATGGAGTTGTCGTGATTAACATGACACAATGTGTAAAGCAACACCTTGCCAGGCTATCAGCATTTCAATCACATTAATGTACAATGCAAGGCTTAAAAACAGGAAGGCTTTTCAAGTAGGTTTCCAAGTAGGATTACAGAGAAGCAGAGTAGAATAATCTAAAATTAAGTGAGTTTAGATGAAATTTCGGCCATTCTCTCCCTTTCCCATGATGCTGTGCGTCTCTGCCCTCTAGGCTCAGGCGATCAGTACCTTGAGGGACTCCTTCCTGGCCAGCCTCTCTGTGGGAGATGTGTTGTCCCCCTCCACACCCCCAAACATCCTGGTGTCCAACTGACAGGGGACACAGAGAGGACAAAGAGAAGGGTCACACACATGCGTGCAGGCACACACACACACACACACACACACACACACACACACACACACACACACACACAGAGAGACTCACAGAGCTATGACCTAGTAGTTAAAGCTGATGGTCTAGCAGAAGTACCTATGTTTGACAGTCCTCGTGTACGGCTATTGTGCCTACGGTTTTAAGTGATTGAGTGCCTGCAGTGGACCTGCAGGAGCCTAGCAGCTACATTTACACAGCAGGCAAACTCAGCCCAACTTCTGTTTTTCAACAGGGTGTGTCAGCCATGCACTGTGCAAATAAGGACACACTCCGCATACAAATGCACACACACATACATACGCACACACACAAAACTTTTGACCCAGATCTGACTGTAGTATTGCCTAACACAGTGAGTCAAACAGCAGTTTGAAAGACCCACTTTCACTAAAATCATGCTGTTGGACAGTGAACTCACACACACTGTGTTCTACAATTGCAGGATTTATTGGGAACAACGTTTTTGTAACACAGGCCTCCATCAGGTTATGAGGGCCCGTGTTCCCGAACGTTGCTCCCAATAAATCCTTTAGAACAGCCAGTGAAGAAGACAGTGCGCGGGAGTTCTTTGTCCAATTACGGTTGGCCTGTGATCTGTTTCGAAAGGTTCTGCTCCTTACTAAAATTATGCCAAAAGCACACACCGTGACATTCTTATTCTTTACAGACATGCAACGACAGACAACCAAAAATACGAAACTAACAAAGAATCAAACAAAGTATGCACACATGAACAATGTCAAAACTCAAAGTTTTGAGTTTGACGGCAGGAGTGTGTGAGGTAGTTGAAGAGTCTGAGGAAACAAGTGTCCCCTCTTTCCGTCGCATCCACAGGGCTGCTAGCAGTGCCACGCCGACCACATGGCAGTCATATTTCCCAAGAAAGCATGGGATCATTACACACATACACGCATCCAACACAAAAACAAAACACACACACACACACACACACACACACACACACACACACCTGAGAGGACTGCGTGTAGAATGGGACAATGACTACAGCTAAGATTTGGGATGTTTTAAACCAACAAAAGAACAGTAGGAGAGCCAGAGAGAGAGAGAGAGAAGGGGGGAGGGAAGAGAGTGAGGGAAGGGGGAGGTCTGAGTGCTCCACTGTAACAGAGGGGGCTGGGCTGGAGCTCTTTGCAGTCGTGTTAACAAGCCTGGCCCGGGTGCAACAGAGCAGCTACAGTGGCTACAGCAATGGCAGAGATAAGCGCTTCTCTGCGAATGGATTTCCTTGATGATGCTGAGGCTGCAGGAGCTACAGACTCCATAAGCTGGATGAAGAGAGGAGTGTACATCTCTCAGCGAGTGAGAGATAGAGTGATGGTGTGGGAGTAGGGGGCAGGGGAAGGGAGAGTGACAGATACACAAAGAGAGGGAGTCGGAAAGGGACGGAGTGAGAGAGAGACACGGAGAAAAAGGGGGAGAAACTCACTGGGCTGCTGGGAGACTGAGCAGGACTGAAATCGTCGCTTGGAGAGGACAAACCATTACGGTCTACGGAGTCACCACCTATGAACATATGCACAGCGTCATTCATACTATAGCGTTCGATAGCAGTTTGCCATTAAAGTGTAACTTCACTCCCACATTTGAGCGTAACTCCACCTAGTGCATAATGTTTGGAAAATGCTAAAAGGTGGGCGGATCCCATGAGTCTCCATCAGCCAATGAAAATGAGACTCACCCCCGCAGGGGCAGGGGGTGGGGGAGGTGGGCTGCCCATTTCATGATGTAGTGAAGACCCAAATGGTCAACTCTACATCAGCATTGGCCTTGCAAGGTTAAGGATGATTTCATACAGTAGATGGCGTGTTAAGCAATTTTCAACCGATAAAATGCTGCTTTTTTTTTATATAAAAATGGGAATTTTGTCAATATTAACAGCATAGATGTGTTTTATCACAGTTCAATCCTATCATTTAGTTTATAGCTCACAAAATACATCTTAGGGTGGAGTTACACTTTAAGGCAAATGAGAGGGGTGGAGAGAGAGATAAACAGTAGTAGAGAGAGAGAAAGAGAGAGAGAGGGAGAGCGTGGCATGTGCACCTGGGCTGAGGGGGTAAATGTCGTTGTCCCCTGCATATGACAGATTCCTTGTCAGGGACCGCGGGTCGATCTTTGGCGGCGAGAGTGTCGTCTGGCAGAGAGAGAACCGCCGGCGGGACAAGTTCTCCTCTTTCATATTGCCTGCCGTACTTGGTCACTGCAGAGAGAGAGAGAGAGAGATGACTTCATTAATTCTTCATGCATGGCTCTCTGGATGAACACACATATTTTTGCTTCCAACAGATATGGGGGGAAAAGGCAGCACTGCTGATAAGAGCCGATGATATCAGACTTTGAGATAAAGCAGTCTGCCATGACCTGTTTGAGTCCAGCGTTCCTCCCTGCTTCTAAGACCTGGCACAGAACAGACACGATCTTTCCAGGACACTCCACCCAAGCGTCTATATAAACAGTGGCAGTAAATGCTGTTTGGAATGCCTGTTTGAATCCCTGATTGCCTATGTATGCAGCAGCATGTTCAATTCTGGACCAGTCATTTTAAGGTACAGTTGGTGATTTAATGAATATTTCAAACCTTTATTCGACCTTATTTGTCTGAGATATAAAATACCACAGAAAATGATTTAAATATGCAATACTTACATCCCTGCAAATAAAAGCTAACCAGCGTTCAGGAGGTACTGTAATAAACCCAAGGATATCTAAATCAAGTGTGTGTTACTGCTGTGGAGGTTAGCCTTTGAGCTTGGGGTACCAGTAAACGGGTACCAGAGCCTGATGGCCGCACCCACTACAGAGAGAGCAGTGGCCGGCTGGCACCACCAATGTTAGCATCGGACTCGTGGAAGCTAACATATTGTGAGCGCTGGAGGAGACGAGTATGACATCGAAGCCTATGGTTCCCCCCCCTTCAGAGGGAGCGTGATTAAAAGGCTTCAAATTAAAGGGCTGAAATGAAAGGAGGATTTGACTCTGCAGAGACTGATATAAGAAGTGTGAAGTGTGTGTGTGTGGTGTGTGTGTGTGTGTGTGTGTGTGTGTGTGTGTGTGGTGGGGTCTGAAGTCAGTAAGTCCTGAAGTCTAGGCTCTCCTCCCTCCTCTCGGATCTAAAAATAGCCTCAGTGCTGCAGTGTGGGCTCAGGACTAGGGGAGGCAGTCGGGTGCGGCAGAGCAATGTCTGTCAGGTGTGTTATGAAAACCCATTAATTAACACACACACACACACACACACACACACACTAGACTTCACACATAGCAAATCATCACCATTAAATCACAGCTGATTGACAGCTGACAAACCAACGATGCAAGAGGATGTAACTGCAAGATATTACAATCTCTGTCCGTACCAAATCACTATTAATCTGTGCAGCATAGACACGCACGCATGCACAGACGCGCACACACACACACACACACACACACACACACACACACACACACACACACACACACACACACACACACACACACACACACACACACACACACACACACACACACACAAATATACACTCTACTGCCTGCTTCAATCCTCACACCCAAACTGGCCGATGATGTACGTCCATCTGTGGCATTCCGCTGCAGTAAATCTGTGTGGTGCTGATAATCCTGTCAACAGTGAGGGCTACAAGTAAGAGAGCATTCGAGCTCCACCACACAAGCACACACGGAAAACAAACATGCATACAAATATAGACACACACACACACACACTTCAGACTGTTGGTCTCCAGAGGTTGTCATACCCCACTGCTGAGCAACTGCTGCTGATGCCATCGACTTACTAGAGAGCTGAAAAACCCATACAGAATAACATCCTTTAGTGAGTCCCTCCCAGAAATGGCATTTTAACACAACTGATCAATCATGACAGCCTAGGGGGCACTACACTGTGCCATTATCTGCAAAAAGGTTGGGTACATGCAGCTGGATTACATTATGGATGAGTGTGTTAATACTTTATCCACACACACACACAGAGAGAGAAAGAAAGAAAGAAAGAAAGAAAGAAAGAGAGAGAGAGAGAGAGAGAAACGGAAAACAACACGGTTTGCCACGTTGAGTCTAGTTGCTCATGTTTGTGCAAGCCCTTGGCTGGGCTGACTGAACCAGCCAGTGCAGCCGGCTGGGGGGAATGTTTGCTGTGCCTGGCGTGGCTGAGCGCGACAGAGGCGCAGACAGCCCTGAGAGGGAGGAGAGCCAGAGCTCTGGATCGGAACGGAGCATCCTGTCCCGACACCCAGCTGTACTACCCCCCCACCTCCTGCCTGCCGATCCCCATCCCAT
The DNA here is from genome assembly GCF_900700415.2 of Clupea harengus. Lineage (NCBI taxonomy): Eukaryota > Metazoa > Chordata > Actinopteri > Clupeiformes > Clupeidae > Clupea > Clupea harengus. The sequence continues at coordinate 5,492,524 of NC_045154.1, read as the reverse complement.
TAGCAGAGCACAGGCCATACTTATTCCTTCCTTCTGCATTGAACCAGCTTAAACTAGAGAGATGGGAGGACTTTAATGAGAGGGGCCAAGAACAGATTGTTGGCAGGCACTGAGAAATGAAAGGGTTGCATTTTCACGGGACGTGCTTCGAGGCCTGGTGCAGGGTGCCGTCTCAGACAGACTCCACAGTTGATCTCAGAACAGCTAGACTGGCGCGTGGAAGTGCCGAGGACGTGTAGTACTGACCTGAGACCGAAGAAAAGGCCACAACGACACAATCACTCCACAACTCAAGGTTGTGTACAGAACTGACAAAATGCAACAATACCTGAAACCTTGCTTCTACTAGCCTAACAGCCCCTCTGGTCATGGTCTCAATACTGCACTTCTACAGCTACACAGCTATTCCAATGCTGGGGAGCGACAGGGAAAATCAGTCTGTGTCGAGCCAATCCTCTGCTAGCTTATTAGAAGCATCCAGAGACTCCACCCTGTTTGGGGGGGGGGGGTAGGGGGGGGGATGCAGAGCCAGCCAGCCAGCCGTTCCGTGGCAGGGAGGAGTGGTGGTGGGATTAAGCCCACTCCCCAACACCAGGATTACACACTGACCTGATGCCCTAGTTGTGGCGCTGGCTATTAAGGGTGTGTGTGTGTGCGCGCCTTCACATCAGCACCCCAGCAACACACACACAGAAACACAATCACGTGCACAAAGAAACACACAATCATAAGCCTCTTTTTCCATTAGTCATGTGCGGGGCACTCAACGATGTTTCAGTCGAATGTAGATAGTTTACCTGTTATTTTCCATTCCCCTTCAAAAAGCAGGTCACTTTCTAACCAACCACAACCACAACCCCCCCCCCCCCCCCCCCCCCCCCCACACACACACACACACACACTGCCAGCCAGAGATCTAGAAAGCACTAACTTACAACAAGTAGGGCATGAAGCAGCCTGTTTCAAAAAGGGCTGCAATCTTTTTCCAAAACACACTTTCCCATCTCATAGACAAACATCCTAAAACCAGGTCTCGTGATGAGAGATGAAGCAGTCAGGACATTTAAAGCCACATCAGACTACAGGGAGAAACATGTGGTGACCTCCACGTAGACGCTGCTTTCTCATGCTGGGTGAGGTGGAGACCACAGAGGTATTCTGGGAGCTCACGTGATGGAGAAAGTCTGAAGCCAGTGATTGCAGCCCACTCAATACCAAAAATAGAGTGCGTGCGTGTGTGTGTGTGTGTGTCCTCTTAGTTCCCCACTCTGACCCAGATGACAAATGTATTCCACCTTTAGCCTGCCACCCCAACTTGGCAAGGTCATTCCAGAATGCCCAGCAGCCTTTGATCTCAAGGCCTCTCTCTGGCCTCTTAGCAGGCTACAATTAGGGTTCCAGTCTGGACTACATTTAGGCCTGATTGGGGGCGCCCGTAAGCACACAAGGGCCTATTCAAACATGGCTGATCCCGTGGGCCGGCTAACCCTGTATTTAGCTGCGAATGAGCCTCCTCTGTGTCCAGGAGCAAACATGGCCTTACCCAGGAAGCCAAGTGCTACAGTGAACAAAGCGTGGGTTTAAAAACAGAACGAAAGAAAAACATAAACCAAATCCGGTTTGAGCAAATATGGAGTCATGGGGCGACGTGAATAAAAGAAAACAAGAGCACTGCATTTGTGAGAGTTTCTGCAAAATTACATTACAGCAAAAAGATACAGACTTAGTTTAATTTTTCATAACAATCCTATGACAGTCATGTCGTTTTTGTAGACTGAATTTACTTTCACCATTTTTGTATTTGGACAGGAAAACGAATGTATTAGTAATGGTAAAAGGTGTAAACACCCACATGATAACATAAACTATAACTGGCAATGGTGTAGTCTACATGCAGACAACTTCAGCTGATTTATTACCCACATGGTGGCATCCACATACAGTTAGCTTGTCAATGCAAAGTGTACATATGGCAACAGAGCCATGGTAAATGGGGTAACAGGTCTGTCACGCATGCTACGGATGAAACATGTGTCAAAAGCCACAGATGAGGAACCAGACCTTAACAGGCATTCATAAAATATAGCCTTCTTTTCAGCTTTGCAAGTCAAAACCCCAAACTACAAAAAAAGAGATTCAAGGTTTTGCCCAAAATTGAATAATATTATCACTGGTAGAGTTTCACTGTACAGAGGTGGTGCCTTTGAGTTGAGAAGCTTTCACTACGCTAGAAAACAGGCAGCTGATAAATGAAATGCGGCTATTAGAAGGTTTTTGTGAGAAAACCACTATGCTACCAACACCGGAAAAATGTCACCAAAATGTCATTTTAGCAGTTTGCGGTCCAAAGGGGTCATCAATGAGGTCATAGAGGTCATCAATAACAACAGGCTACCTGAGGGAGGGGGCAATGAGAACGAGGTGAGAGAAAGGAAGGCTTGAATTTCATCAATTCCCACAAACTTAGAATGCGGGACATTCTCGCACACATTTACAGCGATAATCTAATAATGTTCAGCCAACGTTTGCACCAGAGCAGAATGTGGGATGACTGGCCGGGAGCCCTGCATCAGACGGACTGACTTCTGTTCTGGAATAACACACTTGGCGTGCTCTCTCTCCCTCTGTCTACAAGGCTACACGTTTGGCGTTTAATTAGTCTCAAAATCCGCACATGTAGAAACAACATGATACAAGCGCACAGAACAGTGTCAGCAAGCAGAAAAGCCGTCCTCACGAGGCAGCATTTCTGCTCCGCGAGTGCACAGAACTGTATCCACGAGTGGAAAGTTGAATTTTGAGACTTTGGTGGAGGGGACAGTGGCTGATGTCTCCGCTCTTTTGATTGGTCAGTTTGAAGTCTTATTTTTTTATTTTTAATGTTATTGATTTATTCATGTACCCTACGCCTAAGCCTTCGCCCGCAGCCTGGGGTGCACTAAGAAGTACACGTCACGGTGATGCAGACCGCAACAACTGTGATTGGTCCGATGTTGGACGTTTTTTCAGAGAATGAGAGAGAGACAACAAATGACAGTTCAGAGATTGCCTTAAATTGGAGGAGAGCGACATGCAAATCTCCCCTATGTGAAGCATTTACACCCCCACCCCCCATTTTGAAAAATGAATTTCAGACCCTGGAAAGTCTGTGCAGCCACAACAATTCAGCATAGAACTCAGTGTAGTATGTTGAGTGAAGAGGTTAGCTCTCTTCTGCCGAATTCAACTGGCCCAGCGCCAACAACAGCAAAACATTTTTTTTTCTGTGTTTAGCCTTTGTTTGAGGTGCCCTTTCTAGAGAGCCTTTCTGAGTGAGAACTCTGAGTGAGAACTCGGCACAGAGCGGTTTGCCTCACACAGTGACCTACATGCCTTGGGCAGCCTGGGGGGAAGTTGAGACTAAACACGGGGGGAACTTCATCCCTCTGCTGTGGCCTTTATCCCTCCTGAACAGCAAAGGCCTACTTTGTCTGCAGGGCCAACACAGCTTGGAACAGCAGTCTGTACACGTGTAAGTGTGTGTGTGTGTGTAAGAAATGCCAGATTGAGTGCCAACACAGTCACTAGACAGGTGAGATCAGTGTTGGGAGGAGAGCCAGGTTTGTTTTGTGTGTGTGTGTGTGAGAGAGAGTGGGAGAGAGAAAGCAAGAGATAGTGAGAATGAGTGAATGTGCATAAATATGAAAGGGAAAAGGAGAGCGGACAGCTGCTGCCTTTTGGCAGGTACATGTGCCTATGTCGCACTGTGAGAGAGGTGCAATGATGCTGTCGTCATGGTCTCGCGGCCAAAGATAGCCTGAGACAAAATTCTGACAGTGTCAGAAGTTTAGGATGACCATCTCATGACACTTCGTTTGTATGATGTGTCCTCTAGCTGCCATCATGACCGTGCCAAGGACGACGTAGCATGGAAAGTAATAGCGGAGGAATTGCGGCTCCCGGTCTATGGGATTTTACATGTAAACTGCTCTCCGACAGGAATGCAACCAATACGGGTGTGGGTTTTCACTTTACTTCCCTTTTGACTTGCATGGTAAGCTATGATTCAGTAGGCATTATCATCGTACAGTCTACATTAAACTTGATGTCGTAGCCAAGTTTATTAGTGTGGCTTGCAATAAACTTACAATTCTCAGTCTGTACACAGTTTAACAGCCCAAATTATGACACTATAAATAACAGCTCTTTTAACCTGACAAACAGACCAGGGCTGCCACTAACGACTATTTTTCTATCGATTAATCTGTCGACAATTTTACCGATTAGTCGATTAATCTAAACGATTAATTTTCCTCCAAAAAATTGAATTGACCATTTCATTTCAGTTCATTTTATTTTGACAACACGTGCGAGAGGGAGTAATGAGGAGTGCATGACATGAGATCTTGGAACATTTTTTGCTCACTTGCTACTTAACATCATGCCTAGTCATCACTATCAACTCATAACATAGGCTAAAAATAATCACAAATACTGTACGTTCTAACTAGTGCTAGTGTTCATGTTAGTTAGCAATCATAGCGTCAACTTTTACTTTACATTTGAGGCTCTGCATGGTGACATGTTAATGTTAATGAGGTTAAGGACTGTAATTGTTGGTTCTAGTCTGTTAGAACACCCACGATTACCAAAGCAGTCTTCTTTATCTACCTTTAATGTGCATTCATCAATTTCCATTACATGAAGATGCGTGTGATCGTACATATGTGTGTGGTCTGCAATGAGAATAGGGACTAATCAGCACTGCACTGAATTACATTAACATGAGTTATTGCTACACGATAACAATTACACAACTAATATTACTAGATACATATCATAGTACGCATTGCACTAGGCAACATGGATCTCATTAATATCTCATCCAGTCAAAATCTTAACAGGATGAACCCATCCTTATTACATCGAATCAACATAAGAACAGAACATAACTAAATCTCCGCTTAGCATGCTAATCGCTACTAATAGCAACGCGCGCTCGCATGTAGCCCAAATACACCATCTATCACAGAAGTAACTTCATGAAAACCCTTACTTTCATACACACAATGCCTCACATACATGTCAAACAATGATGATTTAAGCACTCGAACCGTATTAGGCACACAGTATGGTCAACTACTTTTCCACTGAATTGGCGACGACACTATCCTACTGAAAATTAAACAGGGAGCTGAACGCAGGCAAAGTTGCTAGGCAACGTCACTATCAACAGAGAGTCTTTCATACAGTTAACGTGCGGAAAGCACATTTGTTATAATGAATTGAAGCGTTTTAGAAATCGAAAAGGTAAATTCAAATAAAAAAAGATGCGTAGATTTAAAAAATATATATATATTTTTTATTTTAATTTGTTTTGCGTCGATTTAAAATATTGATGTCGACGCATTTTCAGCGTCGACGTCATCGATAACGTCGAGTAATTGCGGCAGCCCTAAAACAGAAGCAAGCTTGCAGAGAGGCCACTTGAAAGTCTTGGTCTTCATCTCATATTCAGCACACTTTAGTATCCTGACCACGCACAGCCTTAGAAGGACACCACAACAAATTTGTGTCAATGCATTACAAAGCCAGCGTAATGCCTAGACACTATGCCAACTCACGACTATTGATGGACTGGACAGAGTGCAGAGTGCGCTTGCAGCTGCTGCTGCCAAGCTCTTTGACCCTTCCACTCCACAGTAGGTCGGTCACCTCTGCAAGACGAGAGCTTGTGTGTGCTTGTGTGTGTGTGTGTGTGTGTGTGTGGGGGGGGGGGGTATACTGGTTGTGGGTTGGAGTTCAGGACCCCATGAAGCTATTAATAGTCTTGCCAGTAAAAAGTGTAAAAAGAAAGATCACACTGCACGCTAACAAAGACAGCGTGGTTTGAAAGAGTTCTACATTCCTCATTAGCCAAGTCTGTCGATCATAGTCATCATAGTTCTGACAACAGCACGACTGCTCTCTAATATGACCTGAAAAACATTTGCTTCACCCTTTCAGTGATTTGAACCTGGCCAATTTGGTTGATCCCATACCAGTCAGAAACAGGTGCCTGAATGCTGTGTGTGTATGTGTGTGTGTGTGTCGTTTAAGGAGCATCTGACTGAGAGCCTCTTGGATAGCGGTGGCAGTGACAGCTCTCTGCTGGCAAGCACACAGGAGGACCAATTACAGCCTGACTGCCAGAGACCTGGAGACATTTCAGGAAAGGACAGCCAATTTTTGGCTCAGTTAGACCAGCTGGAAGATTTCAGGATTCAGGGACTCTTGTCAGCATATCACTGCGACTCTGTATGCAAATTAATTCCCCTGTAGTGCCCGCAGGGACAATACTGGCAAAAAATCCTGTGCCACAAAAATCTTCTTCTTTTCCTCCAAGCGTTCAGCCATCTTAAACAAAAGCAAGAACTCAGTATCTGCGGTGAGAAAACCTTGGGGCTTTCATCTGAAGAAATGCCACTGCCTTCAGACAGCTCCCTGTTGTAAAAGAATATTGACATGTGGCATTTAAGGAGGATGGTGTGCTTGTTTTTTTTTAAAGGTCTTCTTTTAAGAGAACACAAGAGTACAGGATATGAAACCTTTTCACTCCCCATTTCAATGTTGGCTGGCAACTCAGAGTAGAAATGTGTGCCCTTCTTTCCCAGCCATTGCTCAAGGGTGATCTGCATGTTAAGAGTGGTGAGGGCTGATAGGACTTTGCGACTAAACTATACTTAAATCCTACTGACTTTTTGGTAGATACTGCTATCAAGTGCTCACAGAGAAGGCAAAACGTTTGTTGGCAAAAAGTTCTCAAGGCCTGAAATGGGAGAGATCCTTTTGAGGTTCTTCTATGAGGACAAACTGGTGGGCCCTTGACAGTTTACTATGGGGTGCATCCTTTTAAGACAATGGAAGACTTAAACTTTACTTCAGACAGATGTTCACTGAGGTTCCATAAAAAAACTGACGTTTTAAGAAGCAAACAGCAGTTTCTCACACATCTCCTCCAGACATGGCATGTTCCTGTACAGAGAGACATTGAGCTGGAGATTGAGACTGGTTCAAGGCACAGAAATGCTGGAGTCAGCTGGCTCTGCTGCCCTCTGGGCTCACCCTTATCAGATCCGTGACCCATTTCAGCCAAGTCAAGAACACATTATGGTAATGAGCATTTGGTACCCTACGCCTTGCATTTCTATATCTGGTTTGTGAGTGTGTATAATATGTGTGTGTGCATAAGCGTGTATGTGTGTGTGTGTGTGTGTGTGTGTACGTACGACATTATTCCACTGGTCATTGGACTGGCCCGTTCCATGACATCGACAGCCTGAATAAAACCATTCCGCTGCCTGTGTGACCTTATCCTGTTATTGATCAGTGGAATGGATGATCAATGGGCTCTCATGGAAATCAATTCCAATGAGTGGAAATCTGGCTATGCTTCAACACCACGTCTGTCAAATAACACACGCTCTGCAGCTCAGCTACCAGCTACCAGCTCAGCAATGCGGCTGCCATGACAGCTTTTCCCTCTCAGGTTTGGTCTCCAATAAACAAACAAAGGGTCTGGTGTTCCATTCCCCCGCTCCATTTCCACACACCATGATTTGATCACCTCGGCCGATTCCGAAAGGGGCCTCGCTGTTTTCTTTGCGTCTCAGACACATGGTTTCTGCTGAATGAATGATGAATTACCCATGATAGGGAAGGAAACTAGTGCAGATATAAAACACACGACATATAAATATATGGCATAAATGACTTGAAGGTTAGTCCAGGTTAATTATCATTGTCCGAGATGATACTGACTTCTCTGAGGTGCATGGCAAGTCTTGGCCAAGCAGCAAACAAAGCAGAAAGATCCCACGGCAAATCTCTACATCCATTAACCACTTAGCAGCAACCATAGCTCACAATTTCTAGAAGAAAAAAATAAATCACACTCAAACAAAATGGTTTAGAGCACATTACAGTCAAACTTGAAGCCTTGATCATTTTTAACCTTCACTTAACTTAATTTTTAACCTTCACTTAACTTCATTTTTAACCTTCACACTTGAAGTTTAAGAGTCTATGTTTTTTTTTCCTCTCAGTTGACAATTCGTGTTACCACCAGGAACATCATTGATCTGTCCTCCGTATCAGGCCTCTCCCACTGATGACAACAGGAGGCTTCCTCCATTTCAGATTAAGTGTGTGCAGAGAAGAGGTTTCCCCAAATTATGCCTAGGCCACTGGGCGCTTTTATTGCAGCGTGAAATGTAAACACAGGGTCCGCCTATTAGCGTCTGTTAGGCTCTCTGATCCAGCTGAGAGTAAACACACACACTGGTGATTTATTCACTCACCCCCCCTCTAACTCACTACTACTAAAAACAAAAACACACACCCACACACTTCAGCACAGGGAGTTCTACTTCTTTGCTCCCCTGTTCTTTCCTTCTTTTGGGCATGCAACACTTTTTAGAAAAGGGAAAATTCAGAAGCTTTGGAATTCAGAAGCTTTTTTCATGGAATCAAGGACAACTACTGAGTAAACTGCACATTAACTAAGAAATTAATGAAAGTGTTAAAGACGCAGTCTGCGATTCAGTTTCTTGAAAGGTTGGCGATATTTGAGCTCAACAACCAATACAATTATACCCCACCCTTCTGTGCTCCTGAAGCACCGTGTTAATTGGCTGGCTGGGATTGGTTATGGCTCGGTCCTAGCCATTATGTTTATTTCCCATTAATAGAGCCAGGACTGTGTACAAACACTTTTTTTTTATGCAAACACTAAATGGAGCAATTCGCTGAATTTGACAAAAAGTGTACTGGATTAGAATCGCAGATTGCACCTTTAAGGGAATTTGTTTTCAAAATGAAGCCCAATGCATGGTTTCAGTCAAAGGAAAGATTGAAAAAGTCCATTCATGGTCATTTTAAACACGTCTTTAAACAAGTACAAACATCTTAGTGTCACTTAGTTTGCATTTACTTAATCACTTTTTGTCACCAACTGCGTGCGTGTGCACTCACACACACATACACACACACTTCCAAAAACATCTCTTACCCAACACATACACTCAAAAAACACCTGCTCATACTCAACCACCCTGTGTGGCCCTTATTCCTCTGTAAAACAAACACAACACTAACGTCTGTAACGCCACTAACTGTCAGTCGCTGCAACCCACGCCAGTAAAACCGAAAACTACCTTACCTTGGCGGTGTCCTACAAGACGCGGCGAGCGGTAAGATGAGTGGCTTTCTTTGCGTTTGTTTCGTTCGTTCGCTCTCTCTCTGTTGTAGGAGTGACGGGCGAGGTTGGCTCACCTGACTCTCACCCCGCTGCACAGACAGAGACATGCCCTCCCCGCCCCTCCCTGACGCACCTGGACCCGGGTCAGTATCGCTGCCCCACAACAGAGCATGTTTGCTCAGTCAATGATCAACAGAGGCAGAGAGGCCATCAGAGCCCGCTGCAGCGGAACACATTTCAAACAAACACTGATGACGCCACGGCCAACTGCAAAACCCGGACACACACACACACACACACACACACACACACACACACACACACACACAGACAGACAGACAGACAGACAGACACACACAGAGGAGTCCGGATTGGAATTTGAGAGCGGAGGCTTTGCCTAAATCGTGTGGTTATGAAGCGGGCCAAGGGATTTTTGTGTGCGTTCTAAATTAGTATGGCAAACGCAGATATTACACAAACGTTCCAAACGCCACTTTCTCCTCCAGAGACGTCTTTGTGCGTTTATTGCAGACACAAGGGCTTTCAACAATGGATGTTTAGACTGGGAAGAAGTGATTACTCCCACAATCAACATAAAGCTGCTGGTCACTCCTACATGTGCTCACACACACACACACACACTTAGACACAATGCTTAGAGAGGAAGTGCAAAGTCCACTCCCTGCCTGATGTCATGTCTTGATATAGGAGGGCAAATTTGCTGCAGCAGTAGTCTATGGAGTTCTACGGATAGAACAAACCTATGGGAGGGGTAGCCAGAGGATCGCTTCCCCTTTAAGATGGCTCCACAATGACAGCAACACGAGCATGGCAACCCTTGAGCACATCTAACCTAAATATGAAGTCAACTGAAAGAGATTCTCTGGGTCAACCGCAAAGAAGGAGAGAAGGGAGGAGGAAGAGGGGAGGGGAGGGGGAAGGAGGATCTATAAAAAAAAACAAAAAAAACATAGAGAGTAAGAGAGAAAGGCAGTGTGTCAGAGTCTCATCAAGAGATGCAACCTCATGAAGCGTCTTGAGAGAGAAGGAGGAAAAAAGGGTGTGGAGGAAGGCTGAGGCGAGCCACACTGCTCCACATGGGAGTGTCTCTCTGTCTGCCAGCCCGTCTCTACGAGGGGGAGGCTGGGGAAAAGCTCACACGTACCACAGTGCAGTCCTATGTGTAATGCTCTGGTCACACCCAGCGCGGCAGATGCTGCACAGTACACTCACACTGCCTTAAGCCCATAACATTTCCACTGAGCTACTGTAGCAGAAAGGATTTAGCTGCATCTGGGATGATCTCATCACACACACACACACACACACACTCAACACAGAGTGGGGGTGTGTGCTGTGTGTTGTCTCTTTGTTATTTGTTTTCCCTTCTGAGGAATTTAAAAAATCCATTAGGCCTACTCTTTGTTGGTGCATCACTGGGATGTACTTGTCTGTCTACTTTCACCACAATCACTCCATTAATGGCAAGAAAAAGCTATTTGCATTTGAATATGTCTGTGTGTGGGAGGAGCGTGTCGCTATTTGACTGTATGAGTGTGTTTGTGTGAGAAAGACATGAGAGTGTGTGCAGAACACAGAGAGCCATCACAGTCAGGCAAAGCAACACACATGTGGAAGACACCACCTCAACGTGTGTGTGTGTGTGTATTTGTCACATTGACAAGACTGCAGAATCTTCCTCCATCCTGCTAGCATTCAGGGAGTTCTCACTGCGCTCTTATTAGCCTCTCCGGTGACACTCGCCCCAGCAGCCAAACACTGTTTGTTTACCTTCCAACACCCTACTGCCACAGTAAATAAGGGAACGACAGGGTGCAGTGCACACTCTCACTGCCCGTCCCCAACGATTTTTCTCTCCGTCTCCCTAACACACACCTTCTTTCATTTTTCATTCACGCATCTCTAATGAGCACCCCCCCCCCCCCCCCCCCCGACCCCCGACCTACAGCCCCATATAGAGGCCTCAGTGGCAGACTAACAAGGGCAAAATAGAGAGTGTGTGTGTGTGTGTTAGGGGCGGACTGGAGAGTTACCACTTGGGGAAGCCGACAGCTTTAATTAGAGCTCCTGGTTAGAGGGCACGGAGGAGGGCAATGGAACTGCTCCCCCACCAGCACTCCTGTTTGGCCCCTTAAACCAAAAGAGCTAATCAGCGAGCCAAGCCCAGTGTTAGTCGCCATGCACTTGAAGAGGCCTGCGAGATTGCCCTTCAAAGAGAGAGAGACTGACAATGTATAGTCCAGGCGACAAGTACCGCTCGACAAAACTGAAGAGGACCTGTGGGCTTTTATAGTCTGTCGCTGATGACAAGCGGGCTCAGAATAGAACGTGTAATTTCTATGGCAACTCAACTAACTAGAATTGGTTCATTTATTCACATCATATTGGTCACAGAAGACGGGCAGGACAATCATGAACGCCACATTTCTCTCTTTATAGGCTACTTCGTAAACCCATCAGTAACATAGAAATTAAATCTTTCCGACAATTAATTAAAACAATATTTAATCACATATGAACTCTACAGCTGGCAGTGCTAGCTACCTAGTATGCTAAAAAAAAACATGAACTAGCCAGATGAACGTATTCATGTCAACAGGGCAAAACGCTCATCAAATCTCTTCTTATCCAATCAGACTGAGCGACAAAAACCTCTCTGTGTTCTTTCAAAATGTTTAGATGTAGTACATGACACACATTTTTAGCTCTTTTACGCCCTTTTTTGTTGAGCGACACTTGACGCACGGACTATGAATTGGGAAAGAGAGAGATACTGAGAGAGAGAGAGAGAGAGAGAGAGAGAGAGAGAGAGAGAGAGAGAGAACGGGAGCAAGATAATTTGGGCATCATCCAAAATCATGACCTTCAATCATAAACCAGTCAGCTTTTCCTCTGAGTGGATGTTGGATCTACCCTGCGTGACGCTCCTTTGCTCCTCGCCACCTTGCTCTGCTCTGCCCTGCTCTGAAGCACCAAAGACACAGAGCAAGTGGGTGTGGCTGCCGGTAAACAACGGCAGTTTCTCGACAAAGGAGCTGAGAGATGACTCATCACCAGCCGCCACCACCACCACAATATCTCAATTACTAGTCTCATTACTAGATTCAGGTTCGCCAATTGGATCCTATCCAGAGCACATCGTAACACCATCAGGGACGTAGAGACATGAGTGACATGAGCTGAATAGAGCATCCTGAACAAGCTCAGGATGAGTTTTCAGTCTGTTAGAGAAAAGGTCCAGTATTTAGCAGACGCTTTTATCCACAGCAACTTGTATAGGCTTTCTGCGGTGGACGGGATTCCATGCCTGGTGGGCGGCAACGCTAACTACTGTAGCACCAACATACCAATTATTGCTTCAATGAAGTATCTTAAACACTATGCAACAATTTGCCACTCTTTGAGGGACGCTTTTATCTGGCAAATATTTTTTGGAATCATCTTCAAATTCATTTTGATGGTATATAAACATGTGTCATTCCCACTAGCCATGCAGGATATGAATGTAGTTCTGTGTCTCGGGCCGTAACACGAAAATGGAAGAAAAGTTTTCACTAATTTAATATCGCCAAATGACACCAGTTGGCAAGTTAGCACGCTTTTCCAAGTGCCAACAGGGCTGTTGGTGGTGTTTGCCTTTTAGGTAGATAGGTCACCAGTTTTAGACCAAAACTCCTTTCTGCTGCTTTAAAGCCTAAAGCAATGAAGCAATTCACTCATTGTGCATTGCTTGGTTTTGCCTGGTATTGCTGCTGTCGCCAAATTTCACTGACATTCCATGGTCTCGGGTCACTACATCGCTGCTTGTCGCCCCCTGTGTGTATGAGGCCTAATAAATATATTAAGCATACCCAGGGATAATAGGTCTACATGTGTAAAACTGGCAATATGATAGCTCATCTGAACCTAACCAATCTTTCAAGACATCAATGGTCTTTTAGGAAGAATACACCTCTGGAACGCATTTAAGAAATGCTGTGTACTGTCTTTCAATAGACTTGAAAAGCCACACCTAACCTGGACATCAGACAACTACCTGGACATCATTCTTGTGAGAGAGAATCACCTGCCAAGATGCCTACTAGGACAGTACTGAGTGGAGAAAAAAAAAGACAAGATAGGCAAGACAAAGACAGAATGAAAACAATAATTCACAATGATGTGTCAAAGATGTCTCAGACCTTCAGAATCCTTACTGCTCATCTCAGTTTGTACCTCTAGCTGCTCAAGAAAGAGCTCATCATCATACAGCCAACTCTCAGTTGAAATGAACATGTTCTCTTGATATCAGAAAAGAAAACACTGACACCGAAACTGACTTCCAACACTGTTCCGCCTACTGTGAAACTGGGCAAAGACCCCCCCCTGTCCTTCTCAAACACTCCAACACACACACTTAAATGAGAAGACATCAGAGTGACGCTTTTTCTTTTTGCGCACACAGACACACACTATATGAAGAGATGACGTGGAGCTTCTTTCCTTTTTGCACATACACACACACAGACATGCAGATGGCATGAGATGGGATGCTCACAGTAGCAGGCTCTCCAATAACAAAATGATTCTCAGCACTGCAAAAATAGCTTTTTCCTTGTGCCTTCACAATGTTGAGAACTGACAGATTCTACTTCAACGAATATAGAACATCCAAAATCTTTACTATGAAACAGGGTCACACACCATCTGGGCAAATGTTTCACCCAGGATGCTGCGCTCGTCTAGTGAGCGTCGTTTGGCTCTGCCGTCTGTGCAAGTACGGCAATCCAGACTATTCTCATTTGTAGTTCCACGTTGGTGGAACGAACTGCCTAACACTACCAGAGCAGGGGCGTCCCTCTCTACCTTTAAGAAGCTTTTGAAGACCCAACTCTTTAGAGAGCACCTCCCTTCCTAACTGGCACTTAGACTAGTGCTTAACTTACAGCAGTTACATTCCTGCACTTCCTTTTCTTTTCTATTTCGTTTTTCTATTTCTTATGTAAAGTAGTATTTATTGTTACACCAGGTTTCTATTGCTCGTAGCTTGACTGTTCTCTCCCTTTACAGGACATGCGCAAATTCAATGATTTGATTATATGATTGGAATCATTACATTTATAGCACAGATCAGTAGAGAAATATTAATTTATTTTATCATATATATTTTTTATTTTTTTACTTTCACTGCCTCCCCTGACCGCACATCCGTGGTGCACTTCGTTGTGGATAAGTAAAGCCTATTTTGCTACATTTTTGTAGTCCTGGTAATATTTAGTTTGGCATGTTGGTAAGGTTATTAAGAGGACAATGGTTTTGGGCTTTAATGATGTTTGTTTATTAATTACTTATTTTTCAACAAATAACTCATTTATAATTACAAAGAGGGAAATTCTGAACTTTTTATCGCAACTTTCATTTGCTCCCGCAATTTCATCAACAAACACCTAAAAAACACAAGAGCTTTCATCACAACATTTTGGAAAAGCTCCCGCGAAATCAGGATGTTTTGTTTTTGCACTTGTTTTTAATGTGTAGAAGATAATGTTGTACACAGAATTAAATGTGACATTTGAAGGGAGTTGAGCAGTCTTATTTTCCTCATTTTTTGTAATGCCTTCTGAATAATATAGGGAACATGAATCGCAATATATCGCAGAATCGAATCGCAATATATCGCAGAATCGAATCGCAATACTTGCTGTATCGCAATATGTTAAGAATCGCAATAATATTGAATCGTGGCCCAAATATCGCAATACTATCGAATCGTCACATTTTTTGCCAATTCCCACCCCTAACTGCTAACAGGTCCTGAATTTGGCAGTATAGCCGGCCTAATGCCAGTTCACACACAGACAGTGTTGGAGGGATCTCCATTTGAAATGCTATGGCCTACTTTTGTTATCCATAAAGCAGTAGATTCTGAGCAGTGGAACAGCAAGCCTCCTACACACGTTGCTTTCAAACTCCACTTCGGTAAATACCTCTTATACAGGACCGTACGACCTTCTACGCCGTTATTCAGAGAGACACACTAACACACACATGGCCTGTGTGGGAGTGTAGCTGGAAGCCCCATTACGTGGGTGCTTCCCTGGATGTCAAGTGTGTACCTGCCAATGAGATACGCTTTCACACTTCCTCCAGATAAATACATGAAAAAACTGCACCGCTATAACCATGCACAGTCAAAAACAAGACAGTCCAGCAACTAAAAGCATTCTGGGTATGTGTGAAACAGAGTCTGTCACCAAGTTGCGTGCCAACACAAAGCGAAAAGTGTGTTTGAGCCAAACCCACCATCATTACCTTGTGACTACACTTTTCTTCCATCTATTCCTTTTTATTCATTCCAACAGACATGGGGTCTTTGCAAACTAGAGTCCAAACAAGATATTATGCACCCATCTTAATAACGCAAGGTGTGTGTCTCTACAGTGTGTGTGGTTCAAACTGATGCATGTTGGGTTTAGAAGCATGGCAAACAAAGCCACACCCTTCAGTCTTTGCCCAGCAAGATGAGGCTATGCAGCTGGAACACACACACACACACAAGGAAGTAGGACAGAGTGTCTTCAACCTCTCAACTGTAGCAGCTCTAGAGTGTCTACAATCTTAAGAGAGTTTGGTTCAATCTCCATAAGATGTAATCTTGAAAGCACCCAGATGTGTGTGTGCTTTACAGCAACATGTTGATATCCAAGTCAGGTTAAGGGACTAGCCAAATGATGAGCACTCATTAGACATGTTTTCAAGGTCTCTTTTTCCCATGCCAAATGTGCTGACCAACATAGAAACAGTAACCTATGCTTTAGACTGACTCTTAATTCAACTGCCTCTCATACACACACTCACACACACAAGCAGACACAACCCCTCTGCCTCTCATACACACACTCACTCACAAGCACAAGTAAACACAAACACTCTCTCTCTCTCACACACACACACACACACACACACACAGAGAACCTGACCCATTTAATTCTAGAACTCAAATCACACAGCCATAGAGCCGATTAGTAGTGTCTGTCTGAGACAGGGTTATTAAGTTGCTATGACGAAACCCGGTGGCCCATGAGTTGGTAATGTGTGCTGTCTATGTAAAATCCTGTGATTGAAAGGAGAGAAGACCTGAACTTGGAACTCAGCAGACACGCACTGCTCTATAAATCACTGTTTCTCCTGCTGTGTGTGTGTGTGTGTGTGTGTGTGTGTGTGTGTTTGTGTGGGTGTGTGTTGTGTGTGTGAAAAGAGAAAGAGAATTCCTGTGGTGCACTGAGAGATTGATAAGCTTCCCACCCAGCAGGTGAGGGCTGCCTTCATCTGTTGAAAGAGTGCACGTGTGTGTGTGAGTGTGAGTGTGAGTGTGAGTGTGTGCCATCGATCAATTCAATCCCAAACATATGAAAGGCAAACAGTGCCCTGTGTCCTATGATAAGAGAGATGACAGTGAAACAGCACTTCTGTCCCAATGACTCAGGCTGACAGTAGGGAAGGGAGAACAGCTATATCTGAACAACAGCCTAGGCCTTGGTTACACTCGCTTGCAGAAGCGCACACGGACAGTTCACACGGACAGTACACACGGAGGACAGTTCACACGGACAGTACACACGGAGGACAGTTCACATGGACAGTTGCTGGCACCACGGACGAGAAGTTGTTCTTGTTATACTTTGTAGTCCGCTTTGAGTCCCCAGCTGTGCAGCTGGTGCCCTGGAACCCTGTCCGTGTACAAAAAATTGGAGGGTACACGGACGTCCGCACAGAGCTGCACGCACACCCTCTGATGACGACATTTATGTCACTTGGACCCTAGCTGACCCTTGCATACATGTGGTTGTGGAAAGTATAATATTGGCCTTAGAAAGGAGTAAGGGAACGTGGCAATACACTGCTTCGGTAATTGGAGAAGAGTGAGATACCCATCATGACAGGAGTGCGAAAGTAATCAATAGTCAAACTACACACAGCCAGCTCATCTGACTTCCAGCTCAGCCTGTATGCATTTGAAGCCTAAAAGCATGACTAGTTTAAGAGGAAGAACCTGCCCCAAAAGCATGGGGCTGAGGTGACTGAGTTTAGCAGGCACGGTTTAACCCTCCTTTCCCCTTGTGCTTAACGGCGAGAATGTTGTCTCTGAGGGGATTTGGAGCGCAGAATGCGACAGAGGTGCAGGTGGTCTATCAACGAACGAGAATGCCCTCCCATCCCCCCTCTGTTTCAGCTGGTGACAAATGAAAATGAGGTTACACACACACACACACACACTCACAAATGTCTATTTCAATCACAGCTGGGAGGACCACACACAGACTTTTGACGCCAAAACGCAGAGTGATGTCCTTGTGCCACCTAAGCTTTTGGAGAGGTGATCGTTGCCCACCACAACATTAATGACAACATTATGTCATAGTTGGGCTGGGCTGTGCCTGTGTGGTTTGCTGATTGTGACATTGCAGTAGGGCTGAACGATTTGGGAAAATAATCTAATTGCGATTTTTTTCTCCAAATATTGCGATTGCGATTTAATATGCGATTTAAAAAAAAAAAATCCCAACAAATCGTAATGTATGATTTAAATATGACCAACACAATATTAGATACATTTAGTGTAAAATATTATTTCCCACATTTTACATTTGTATTTAACTGCTCATTACAGAATCAAGGTGGCTTTGCTACTGTGCATTTAAGTAATTTAAACAAAGTCATTGTAAGAATAAACACAAGGCATGCACTTTTTAAACACTGTGTGCAAAATGTACCATCTTTAAAAATTTTTTTTTTTTTTTTTAGACCATGTTTTTAATCGCGAACGTTGCGGTTAGAAAATCGCGTTCTATCATATCGCGATTAAATCGCAAATGCAATTAATCGTTCAGCCCTACATTGCAGTGACTCTGTCCTTGCTGCAGAGTTCAACTAGGGAGGTGGGACGGTAGAGGACGGACGGTGTCACCATGTGACAGCATGGCATGGCATTTCACAGACTACCTCCAACATTCAGTTGGTTTGCTGCCCTACCATGCTCCTAGCAAACAGGAAAGAGGAAAAAGTAAGTGTAATCATGATTGCATCAGATATTTGTGTCTGGTTGGACAGAACTGATAACAAAACACTAACAACAACATTTCTCTGGCCACAAATATGTTATCTGGCCATAGATAACACTGGGGATGCATGATACCATGTTGAACAATGCAGCCCTGTTATTATTACAACTAGAAGCCAAATAGTGGCACACACGTCTGATTCATGTCTTATCCTTAACACATCTCTCTCACCGCAGTCAATGGCTCAGCGCTTCCCAGTTAAGTATTACAGTTCCCTAAACCAGTCTGGGTTCACGGTAAAGGAGATTGGCTACTTAGTCTACACACAGACGTGTTGTTATTTCTCTGACACCTGAGGCTTTATCCTGCGGGACACTGAGAAAATCCACACACAAACCAGAGAGTCTGCTGGATCACACAGTCCTGCCAGGAAGTAGTTGTCTAGCCACTAGAGCCCCTGAGGATTTCTGTGGCAGTCCAGGCGCAAGCCTGGAGCCAGACAACCAGACGGAAGAGAGAATGGAGGTATGATGGTAGAATGGGGTAGATTTTAGTGAAGGTGAAAAGAGGTACAGCTGTTGCGGAGCGACCTGTTAAATCACAGTGGTGGTGTGCATCTATGTTGATGCCTCCAGGTGCTACTGAGATAACCAAAGGTCAAACCAGTAAATAACCGATTCTGGACTCAGGTTTAAACACCTGATTCCCTGCCTTATACACAACGCACTCTCTTTCACACACACGAGTTTACTAAAATCTAGAAGGATACGTTCGTTTGACTGACTTGCCAGCTCATGGATAACACAGATAGGGTCCTTCGTGACGGGGGTGTGTAAAATAGCCTATTTAATGAATATAGGATGTGAGTAGGTGTGCCCTTGAGAGCGATCTACAACAAAAACAAAAATACGGTAAAACCTGAAAGATGCAACTACTGAAAATGGAACGATTGCCAAATACGATCATGGCAAGTCCCTTTACTGCTGCAACATCACACGCCTATAGGAATTTGAAAGAACGTGATGGGAACCAGCCCACATTAGCAAGATGCAACCACGTTTATATGCATTAGAAGCATTAAGCTTAATTGACTTATTGTAAACTAGCAAACCAAAAACAAAATTGGCATAATTAGCGTGGTAACTAATGCCTGTAGCCTAATAATAAAACCCATTCTTGCTAGTGTTAGTTAACTGGCTAACTACCAAACATAGCCTAAACAGATCTAACTAGAATTATCTGGAGGTAGTTAGCTTAAAGAAAATCTAGTATAGGCATTCAATAATACCTGGTTTGCATAAATGTATCTATATAGCTGACGCTGAAGTAAATCAGCTAGGATAGAACTAACTGTTAACCTTGTTTAGGTTCCAAAAGATACTAGCCACGTAGTAGCTAGCTGGCTAACTTATCAACCAGTTGTTGTCTTACCAGTGAAGTAGCAGCTAGCTTATATCGTCGATCACGTAACTCCGTTTTCGGTCTCACTTATCCAAATGACTTCTTCGCGTATTTGGCCATGACGGTGAAAACAGTGTCTGGTGATAGCTGTCGCAACTGTGGTTGTCCCACGTTATCGTTGCCTTTCCTGGATTCGAATGAACACTTTCACCGGGTGACGTTGGAAGTGTGTAACAGCAGCAACTCATGGACGCCTTTTCGGATCAAAGGCTATTGCTACCATCCAAAGTGTATTTCATATAATTTTATATCTTTTATTTTACACGGTACATAGCCCTTATAACAAACGCGTGGAACTGAGAAACCAGCTTTACCCAAATCCCGCAAACTGTAACGGCTGAAATAGGTTTATGCCAGTTTAAAACACGTTTGCCCACTTCTTTGCTGGAGGCTGAAGTACCGTTGCTATGTTTTGCTGTAGTCAGAAAGTCCAAAATCTGTAACTTAGCAGGCGAAGTCCAGCATTAGAATGATGCATCTTCAGTCAAGTAAATATCGCCATTCAGAGAAAAGGAAACGGCTGTAATACGGATGAAATTAAAATAACGGTCCAGTTTTAGACACCAGCATCCCAGAAACTGCCATACAGCTGTTCATGAAAGTAGCTAATGGCAGGAAATGCCAGAGCCGAACGTTCGCAAGGAGAGTAAGATAGGCTACATAGAAAACACGGATTGGAGTTTGGAGTTGGACCAGCAAATCCCAGACTGGGCTGTTTCAAGTATCCTAGGCTACTCTGCGTTTGTCTGCTATGTACTTTACGTGGAATCTTGAAATACTGAGACACAATCACGAAATAATACTATCCCGGATTTTATCCCGGCTACAGAGGCTTCCACCATGTTTCAATAGAAACCCGCTCTAGTTAGCCTACTATGCAGGCCTATCGCCTGTGTGGTGAACAAACTGGTGATTAATTATTGACCAGTGGCCATATGTCCATGAGTAACCTAAATCCCTGTTTTCTGCAGTCGCTGAAACAGCAGGAAATGGGGCATGATGTTCACTCTAAAATTAAGTACTCATGTTAAAAGTCGGAAAGGCTCAGGGAGAGTTAGGGTCCACACCATTACAACTAATGAAGCTACTTTCATAGAAATCTGACAAATGAACAATTAGTTTCCTTGTGTATTTGGTTTCTTGCAACAATGGCCTTATGGCTTTATAACAAACATATAAATCAATACAGATTACCCTACAGTAGGGTAATCTGTATTGATTTATATGTTTGTTATAAAGCCATAAGGCCATTGTTGCAAAATAACAGCCATATGGCTGACATTGATCCATCACTGAACAGTTCATATGGCTGTTATTTTTACAGTACTGTAACTGCATTGAAAAGGAAATAGGTTTGAAAAGTCTGTGAAATATCAACTTTGCATGACATCACTTTCAATACTCTAAAGCAATAATTCTGTCATCATTTATATATACAGTATATACATATATATATATTTTTCTTAACTTTCACCCATTTTCCATAGTTTTATCAATGCCTAGTTATTACATAGCCTATGAGGCCTACACGGGTATCCTCAGCCTACAGTGTTGTAATGTAGTGAGCAACATGTAAGCTTCTCTTTGGCTTCTCGGCCATTTATTGACAAAACACAGGCGAAACTTGATAATGCATGGGAAAACACACAAGTGCTAATCACTACATAACACAGTGGGTAAGGGTGGACGCTTATACACAGGCAATTACACATTTCACACAGACTTAAAAAATGCTAACAGAAATATACGTTAACATTAACACAAGTAGGGAGATGTGAGTACAGTCAAAAAAAAATCGAACATTAGACACAGAATTAAATATTAACATTATCACTAACATTCGGAAAGCACCCTGGAACTAATCAACATCAGACACACACACAGAAGCACACACACACACACACACACAGAAGCACAACTCTACATGCTACAGTTTACATCCACATGCTTAAAATGAATAAACTGGCACAAATGGGAATAGATTTCTTCTTAACTTCATTCCAGTCCATGACCATATGCTGCACTGCTCAAACTTAAGTCTGTGGGATAAATAAGTCGTTGTTTTGTTTGTACGTGGGTTCTTCAATAACCAAACTAGCTTGAAGAGAATGTTCTTTATATACTGTATATCACGTCCAGTATGCAACAGGCTTACAACATGAAACATGCGACTTCATTAGTTAACATCTAGTATAGCTCTGCTCATGCGCCATCTAGCTGATGGTCATAGGCTTAACTGAACATAGCCAAATCATTATATGTTCATATCATTACATCTCCCTTTCTTAACATAAAAGTATACATTTAATCAAGACAGCACTCCATATCTAAACTAATGAGTACCTTAACTTTAACTGTCACTCTTAATACAATCCAGCTTAAACTCTGAACACTTAAATTCTGAAATAGAGATCATATTGCTCATAAATTACTACTAATACAAGGATTGTCTAAATTTGTTCAATCAGTCTCTCAGGTGGCTCACATTCCTAGAGGGTCTTGTGACAGGTGGTTTCCTGTACAGGAACTGGTGCTTCAGATGGTGGCTTCTCTGAGTGTTGAAGTTGATCAGCAGCATCATCAGTCCTGTGATCTGCTTTAGCTGGTGACATGATATCTCGGCGATTCCTTCTTAGCACAGCGCCATCTTCTGTCTGTATGTTATACAACCTTGGTTGAATCTCATTAAGGATGGTGGCTTTCTGTGTCCATGTATTACTTTTGTCTTTCAGTCTCACATGGTCACCAGTGTGCAGCTCAGGTAGGTTCTGTGTTCCTCTGTCGTAATAGAACTTCTGCTTGGCTTGTTGTTGTTCCTTGAACCTCTTTACCTTCTCCCCCTCTTTTGATTTCAGCAGACTTTCTCGAATGGGCAGGTTTGATCTCAGCCTAGTAAGC
Organism: Clupea harengus; assembly: GCF_900700415.2. Taxonomy (NCBI): domain Eukaryota; kingdom Metazoa; phylum Chordata; class Actinopteri; order Clupeiformes; family Clupeidae; genus Clupea; species Clupea harengus. The sequence goes on along the minus strand of NC_045154.1, from coordinate 5,469,886 downwards.
TCTGGTAAAAGTCTGTCCCATCATCCTTAGCTTTGTACAGTAGCCTTTTCACCGTCTGAACAGATTTTTCCACTAACCCATTAGACTGTGGGTAGTGAGGACTCGATGTTGTGTGCACAAAATTCCAGTCATCTGCAAAGCGTCTAAAGCTTGCATTGGAAAACTGTCCATTGTCTGTAAACTAGTGCTGTCAGTTTAACGCGTTATTAACGGCGTTAACGCAAACCCATTCTAACGCCGTTAATTTTTTTATCGCGAGATTAACGCGATTTTTTTTATATAATTTTTTTTTTTTTTTTTTTTTTTTTTTTTTTTAGATTAACGTTCTTTTTGGCCTCGCAAACTGTGTAGTAGGTTAACGTTACGGTTTGCGTGAATGGTGAGCAGCGCGATACGGCGAAATGGATGATAAAAAGCTTCTGAATGGAAAAGTTTACTTTTAAAAGTTGTGTGTGGCAAAAGAAGCGAGCTTCACTGTTGTCTGAAAATGTCAACCAGGCAGCTGGGCTGAAAGCAAAGAAGTAGTAGGCTTACCTTTTATTGGTAACCTAACTGTTAACGGTTCATTGTTTCTGAAATAAGAGGCCTGACTGCTATGTTCCCAGCAAACTTGAAAAAAAGAAAATATTAAGCCATGGTTTAACTGCACTATAGGCAGAGTCCTATGTTTACCTGAGATGTGCACTTTATAATTTTATTTTGTACCGCCCTGTTTGGCAATGTTGGTTTTCAATAAAATATAACATTTGCATAAAGCAAGCCAATCCACTTTTCCATGTTGATAAGGGCATTAAAATAAAAATAATTTAGAATAGATACAAATTTGCGATTAATCGCGATTCATTTTGAGTTAACTATGACATAAATGCGATTAATCGCGATTAAATATTTTAATCGTTTGACAGCACTACTGTAAACACTTCACTTGGCACACCATGTCTGGAAAACACTGCCTTCATGGCTGTTATCACGGCCTCTGCTGTCGTGGAGCTCAGTCTACACACCTCTGGATACAGCGAATAGTAATCAGTCACTACAATGTAGTCTTTCCCAGCACAAACAAAAAGATCTGCGCCCACCTTCATGTATGGCCTGTCAGGCACTGGGTGCGGCAGTAGCGGCTCAGCAGGATTGCTTGCTTGATATTTCAGGCATGTTGAGCAGTTCGACACTTCATTTGCCACATCTTGATTGATTCGCGGCCAGTACATTATAGGAGTGGGCGATATACCGGTTTGATAGTAAAAACCGGTATTGTGCTGCGCCATGATATGGATTTTGCAATATCATGGATATCGCAATTTATTCATAATTCATAAATTCGAATTTTGCATCAATATTTTTTGGTTCCAAATTTCAACTGAGTAATAGTACTAAGTAGCTACATCTTTTTTATTTTAATCCAACCTTTCTTGGTTCTAACGAATAAAAGAATGTATGTTAATATGTTGACATATTTTTATGAGCGCACGTCGCATGCACTTGTTGCGCGCAAGTAGTGCTGGCAACAAAGAAGCGTGCAGGCAGCTAGGAGGCAGGTTTACTATTGGGGAAAAAATTAACAATCCAGGATGAGCGAAAACTCAGAAATTGATGTTGCTCAAGAGCAGGAGGATGAATTGGTTAAGAAGAAAGGGGGCACCTCTGTTATTTGGAACTGGTTTGGCTTTAAAATCTCCGACCCCGACCAAAAAACTACCCTATGCAAGTTGTGTCGTCGTGTTGTCTTAGCAAAAGGTGGAAACACGACCAACCTGTTCAGTCACTTAAAAAACATACATGTCCGTGAGTATGAACAATGCACCAGAATGCGTGACACAGTAAGCCCAGGAGCTCGCCCGAAGACAAGCCAGACTCCTACTCAACAATCAATTATATCATCATTTGCGGCCAGTATTTGCTATGAGAAGACGAGCAAAAAATGGATAGATATCACAGCTGCCATTACAAATCACATAACGAAGGACATGGCACCGATTCAAACTGTGGAGAAACAGACGTCTTATTTCCCAGACGACCACACCGGGGAAATAATTGCAGGTGGGCTGAGGGACATACTGTCGTCCTGGGGCCTAAAAGAGTCGCGTCAAATTTGTATGACGACACATCTTCACATCTTTCATATCATTCCGCAAGTAGTCCGGTCATTTAACGTAGCGGAAAGTAATTGTAACTTGAAGTCAGCAAGTAATGGGTTGCTACGCAACACCTGGAACTTTAAAGTTCTATTAGCCTGAAGACATTTTTTTCCCCATTCAGACCGGCGAACGTTCAAATCAACGGAACTTTTTGGAACATTCTGAAGAGCCGTAGCGTAACTAGATAGAAATAAAGGCCTGCCCCTAATACAGGCCTGTGCACTTTGCAGCCTAAGTAAATAAAAGACCCCGGTCACAATTTGAGGATCTACGGTAGTTGTATATATTAGATTTGTAATGTCCAGTGTCCATGTTGTACATTACATTGTTATAATTATAGCAGATTGTGATTTATATTGTATTGTGATTTCTATATAAAAATGCATTATTATTATTTATTACTATTATTGTATTGTGATTCGATTATTTTTACCCTATTATTTTGATTTCTTATTCCCAATTTCCAGAGAGGAGTGTCCAAAACGCTCCCGGGCCACAGGGGTGTGCGATTTCCCGGGCCACAGGGGTTTGCAAAAAGGTGGTCAGCACATTCTCATACAGCTGGAAAAAGCAGAAGGCCCTGATGACAGCACAGAGTGAGCTAAGCCTGCCCCTGCACAAGCTCATCACAGAATCTCCGACGAGGTGGGGATCTCGTCTGAAGATGATGGAAAGAGTCCTGGAGCAGGAAAAGGCCATTACACAGGTCCTGGAAGGGGACAAAAAGACACGGCACCTTGTACCTACCTGGCAAGACATCCAGGTCTTGGAATCTGTCACAGCAGCACTGAAGCCACTCCAGGACTTTACAGATGCCCTGTCAGGAGAAGCATATGTGAGCGTGTCCTATTTGAAGCCTGTCATCAATCTGTTAAATGCAGAGGTTCTGAATCTGAGCGAGGACGATACAGAACTGACCAAAGAGATCAAGATCAAGGTTCTCGATTACTTGAATGACAAGTACACTGACCCTACAACAGATGAGCTGCTCTCCATGGCTACCTTTCTAGACCCAAGGTTCAAGACCAGGTACATGTCCGCTGAGAAACTGGAGGACATTAAGGTATTTATTAATTTGTTCTTGTTTTATTGCTTCAAATGTAAAGCACTTTGGGCTGCATTTTATGTATGAAAGGTGATATACAAATAAAGTTGTATTATTTTCATTTTTTAAGGTGAAAGCTGCCTCAGAGACTGAAGCCCTCCTGGTGGAGAACACAGCCCTGGGAAAATCGTCTCTTGTAGAAGATCACACTGACAGGGAGAAAGAAGCTGCCACTGCTCCTCAATCAGCCAAGAAGCCCAAGAAGAGCCTTGGGAGCTTCTTTAAGCAGACCAGCAGTGCACCTGCCTCATGTTCAGAGAGGCAGATCATTGAGCAAGAGCTGAACAGCTACATTCTGGCGATGGCAGCAGACAGTGAGTCTGATCCTTTGGAGTGGTGGCGATTTCACGGATCAAATTTTCCACGTGTGAGTCGTCTGGCAAAGAAATACTTGTGCATCCCTGCCACAAGTGCCCCCTCTGAGAGGGCATTCAGCACTGGGGGCAATGTGGTGACATGTCACAGGGCAGCACTAAAGCCAGAAACAGTCAACATGCTGGTATTCCTGGCACAGAACTTGTAAAGAAAGTTCTTGTGAAGATTTGTTGATATTGTTGATAATTGATGGTTGAGGCTTGAAAGGTTTAGTTTCAAAAGGTTACAGTTTTTTACATATTTGAATTTGTAATTACCTTATTTTCTTTATCTCCTGTGTTCTTTTTAATTTAATTTAATTTAATTTAATTTAATTTAATTTAATTTAACATAATATTTAATTTCATTTATATATATAGGCCTACCTACCTCATGTTCCATGTTTACGGAATGCATGTTTGCACAATACAAATAAAAACTTTTCAGGTCCATACGGTCCAATGCCTCACTCTTTCTGGTTATATAAGGTTCAAATACATATTTTGCCTTAACTAATATAATTTAACCAAGAAGGGCTACTAAAATGTGATTCAGAATTTTTTCCGTCATATATCGTGATATCATATCGATATCGCCTGGACAGTGGAAAATATCGTGATATGAATTTTAGCCCATATCGCCCACCCCATTACATTACTTCACGTGCTCTTTTCCTACATTTCTCAATCCCAAGATGCCCTGCGTGTATCTTCTTAAGCATCTCTTTTCTCAAACTTTTTGGGATTACAATCTTGCTACCCTTGTAGACGATGTCTTCCACTACCGACAACTCTGCTCTGCAGTTCCAGTACTCAGTTATATCAGGTGAACAACCTTGCTTCGTGTTAGGCCATCCATCTATGATGACTTGACGCAATCTTTTCAGTGTTTCATCCTTGCTAGTCTCTGATCTTATTTGTAACATTCTCACGTCTGCCACAGGCATTGCGCTTGTTATCATGTCCACATAAGTGTCCACATCATCTGACATAGTGCTGTTCGCTGGCTCTTTCGGATCTACTGCTCTTGACAATGTGTCTGCAGTGTACATAAGCTTCCCGGGCGTGTACATCACATTCAATGAGTAGCGTTGCAGCCGGATTGCTTAGCAGCTCTTTTTCTATTTGCGCATAGCGCGTCTCTGCATCCGTCATTGAACGTGATGCATATGCAACTGGTTGCCAATCCTCATATCTTTGCAACAAGACAGCTCCTAGTCCGCTCTGTGACGCATCAGACGAGATTTTGATGGGCTTCGCTGGGTCATAGAACTTCAGCACCGGTTCCAATGTGAGCTGTGTCTTTAAGTTTCTCCATGACTTTTCATGTTCGTGGTCCCATTCCCATTCTGTTCTCTTTTCTGTTAATTGTCTAAGGGGTGCCATGCGTTCTGAAAGGTGGGGTATGAACTTTGCCATGTAGTTAATCATTCCATTAAAGTAACAGTATGCAACAATTGTACCTTAAAATAACAGCTTGAAAAAAATTGTGCCGCTACAATGACTTTTAATATGGCGATTTGCGCCTCCGCCATTGCCATCGGGGGTCTGTGGGGAAATAACTCCGCTATGTAGGATTCTGAGGCCGCCCGATCTGGGGGCGGATGTACTTCGACCTGCTTTTCTGGCAGTGATTACGCAATGTCATATAGTGCCAGTCCACGCTCGCAGCTACAGTATAAACGAGAAGCCAGCGAAGTCTCATCAGTATTCATCATGGAGAACGCACCAAAGAAACAGAAGAAGACTATGTCTGATGAAGCAAAGAAGAGAAAAAGAGAGGCCGACAGAGCAAGAGATCGGACTAGGGTCACAATCGGAACCGCTTTTACTCGTTGGAGAGAGCTGAAAGACACATTTGGATACAAGTTCGATTCACAGCTAGGCATCTTTCTGCTGGATTAGTAAGTAGTTTGTACTGTCTCTTGCTTGATTTGTTTGACTGTGTTATCAAAGTTGTTGACTCGCTAGTTTGTCATACTCGAGGAAAGCACATTTCAATAGGTTTTGCTAGGCTTTAGGGTGACCAGATTTTAGTTTTCTAAAAAAGAGGACTTCGTCGCTGGGGGAGGGTGCGGGGTCCAGCATGCTAAACACTAGCCTACCCTGCCTTCTCCCCTGCGACGAAGTGTCCTCTTTTTCACAAACTCAAATATGGTCACCCTATTATTACACTTTTGGACATTGATGCTAGGTTTACGTCCTCTTTTTTGTCCAGGTAAAAGAGGACTTGTCCGCCCGGGTAAAATAGGACGTCTGGTCACCCTAGCTTAGCCGCTATCAAGACAGCTCGTTAGCGATATCAGCCATCTTGTTATAACACGCTTGGACAATGATGCTAGTAATAATCGAGTAGCTAGTAATAACGTCGTATACACTTCTTTGTAATGTTATTATGATCGCTATCTGGCTAACTTGCCACCCAAGCTCCACTAGTCTCAGGATATTCCAGATATTTCCAAGGAATTTAGCGATAGTTGACTTTGTCTGTTAGCATTCCCTTACAGCCAGTTGGTCTGTGGTTCATGTTTCGTTAGCTTAGTATGCTACTTGTGTGTTACCTGACTTGAATGCCGTGATTTGTGAAAACATATATAAAGATGTAGCGGCAAACATACTGAATTGGTTCTTTCTATCAAAGCGGTAGGGAATGTCTACTCCCAGCAAGGGACATGCACAGCCACCACCGCCGCCTGTATCTAGTATTTCAGAAGAGTCCGACCGAGATGGGTATGTATCTTAGAACTGCGTTTCTAAACCAGCCATGCAGGACATTGCAAGTTGTGACTGACTTATTTATCTTTTGAATCAGGACAAAGAATTCGCTATGCAAGGTGTTCAACCGTTGGGCAAAGAAACCGAAGCGATTGGTGTGCTAGAATCTAGGTGAGTTCGTCTTACAACTGCGACCGTAATGCATTGTTTTGTTGATGAATATATTTATTTAGATTCGTTTTATATTCACAGCATGCACTCCTTGAGCATTGCTGAAGAGCAGCAGCATGACTCTCTGGATGAGGAGGAGGCGAATTATATGAGGAATAGCATGTAAGTCTTGCACATGAAACCATCTTAGTTCGTGTTCTTTTGTGCTTCAAGTTTATGGTGTTGTGGGTGTGTGTGTTTTGTAAATCATTTTTATTTACAGTATTGACATGGATGATTGCTGGGAGGATCCTAATCAGAAGGGCTTGGAAGAAGATTGGGACAGCTCTGATGAAGACTATAGTCCTTTTCTTCATCTACGGTATGTTTCAGTTTCTAGTTGCATTTCAGGTTGAACTACTGCTATGTTGAAGGGTGCATCACAAATATTTTGGTCTTTCAGGAGAAGACAACGTTTTAGGAGAACATGATGCAGTTGTTCCTTCAAATTGATTCTATGTACATATCTTGCTGCTTTGCAGTGCCCCAGCTATGACATGACATCAACCAACTCCTGGAGATAAGCATGGATAAAGCCGTGCTTGATGTGGCAACACCCAATCCTCCAGGTGAGGACATACAAGAAACTCCAGAACAACAAAAAGTTTCAGGTATGCCCCTATAGTTATGCAAATGCTAGTATTTGTCATACATTTGCACATACACACAAGCACTTATGATCATATTTCTGAACTTTTTTTGTCTGTCTTGTAGAACCATTACCAATACAATAATTGTATAACTCTGGGTGATTTTCCATGTTTGTTTTGTGTGCAAAATCAGCTGCTTAGGCCTGACTGCTAAGCACATTATAATTGAAATTGAAATGAAGCCTCATCTGATACTTTTCCTGGAGTAGCATCTAGTGGTGAGAAGTGTGTCACTGACTGGGCCTTTCGGGTTATGTATGTGTTTTTCAGGACAACTTCAGATTTGGAGAATTTCCAAAACCACATACTCATGTATGCAGGAAAGCGGTTTGCCTACAGCCCCCGTTTACAAAACCCAGACATTGCTTGCAGCAATCGATTACAACTATCACAACCACCGCATTCCTGCACGTGGCAAGGATGGACACCGAATGTAAGCTTTGCTATAACAGTAGTGTACTACCAAAAATAATTCATTAGTTCTTACCTAAACAGTTGTGGAATTGTGCAATTACTTTACTTTACTAGGTACAGACAGTACTTCAACAAGAAGTCCGAGCACTGGAAGGAGAGCAAAGGCTACCATTACATTCCAGACCTGCAGAAGGCCATCCTTGCTGAGAGGCTGGGAAGTGGAATGGGCCTTCCAAGAATACAGGGTCTAAGGCCTGATGATCCCAGGCGCTTGGGTTTGCTTGCCGCAACGCAGCCTCCATCCACATTTGAACTTGTCACGGCTCAGGTTTCACGGGGAGAGGGTGGTGCCCAAAGTGAATTCTAAACTATTCCATTCTTTCATAGCTGTGTATGTAAATAATTTGCAAATAATTCAAGAGTCGTAAAAGAAATATTTTTTTATTTATATGTAAATAAAAAACAATGAACATCAAACTGTACATGTTTTGACATTGAACATAAATAACAAAACTATTTACATATTTACACCAAACGGCGCACCCTGAAGCCAACATATTGACCCAAGGGGTCAGGAAATGCAGTTCTTATCTTCCAAACGCAGCAGCTCGGAATAATAACCCTATTGCCTTCACCCAAGCGGCCATGCTGCCACAGTACAAATTGGCGGTATGCCGCATATCTGTACTGTCGCTGCTCCACCCCTGGTTCCTGTTCGTCATCAACAGCAAACACATCGTTCCATGCAGCCCATGCCAGCCGTAAAACGCCCGGGTCAAGAACATATAACTGCATATGTGCCATGCTGCTGACGGAGTTTTCAGGGGCCCTGCGGCAGCAGAGCCTTTCTTGGTCTGTTGTCATCTCCCTGCAATTACTGCAGGTGCACCAATGTAAAGGTCCCTACCTGTCTCTACCTCAGAAGAGGCAGATGTTGACAATGACGTCAATTCCTGCAATAAAACCATAGAAAAAAACTTGTTGACATCCAAACCTCATACACCATTAGCCATGTACGAATTATCCTTTCGAATTTAGCTAATACAGTGTTATAATAAACTGTTTCTACTGTCTTTGACGTTAGCTATTGTGATCTGTCCTATGTCGATAAAACAACGAAAATGGATGTATTGTGATGTACATCCCTGCCTATGTAATTAATGAAAGAATAGGCTGTAGCCTTATCAGTGTCATCCCTGTCTCACGGAGATTTAGTTAGGGTGACCAGATTTTAGTTTGTGAAAAAGAGGACACTTCGTTGCGGGGGAGGGGTAGTGTATAGCCCTCCCCCGCGACGAAATTTACCAAAGGCTCAGAATGATCGTATTTAGAGGATAATTATCGTACATCTGCCAGCACTGACAAGGCTATCGACCATTGACAGTTCTCTCTACAGTCAGAGCTCGCGCAAGAAGGTAGAACGTAAGGGAAATACCCTTTCCAAACCTTGTAAGGGCGTAATAACTAGTTTGTGAAAGACCCAGATACACACAGATATCCGACAAGGCAAAATCCCGGACGTTTTTGGAATCCCTGCTGGACGCATTTTTTAGGTCTCGAAAGAGGACCTGTCCGGGTAAGAGAGCACGTCTGGTCACCCTATTTTAGTAGATGCCAAAAGTCATCGACCGTCTCAGACTAGCATGCAAATCAGTGTCTCACACGCCAAGGATTTCACACGTTAGTCTAAGTCAATCACACGCAAGGTAAGCCTTAGAAGTTTGCAACCTTGGAAACCTAACTTCGCTAGCTTGTAATGAATTACACGTTCCAATGTAAATGATGAATATGTAGCGTTTTGGTATTGTCAATAATATTGTATTCGATCACACAATGTATAGGCTGAAAACGCGATCGGTATTTCATCTAAACTAAATGTTGTCATTCATTTGGTTGTGTTAGCATTCATCTCCGATATCACAATGAATAAAACTATGCAGTCATATTTATGTAAAATCTTTGAATATTCTTACCTTATCGGTTGACATAATTTGTTGGTTTCTGACTTCGTCTGGTCATCAATACAAGTGTATGCGAGGCTGCATCTATCGTAACTGGGTATTTACGACACTGAAGTAAACGTTAAATACCTCCAAACCTTAAGGGGGAGCTCCAAGGGAAAAACTCCTTAATGCTGCTTTAAATCTCTGTACATCCTTCTTACATTGCGGCCTTGGCATGTTCTCAATGGCTGACACTTTTCTGGGATCTGGTCTAATTCCTTTGCTACTCAGAATGTCCCCAACAAATGTCAGTTCACTCACCCCAAGCTGGCATTTCTCTTTGTTCAACCTAAGATTTGCTTTTCTTGTTGCCTCCAGCACATTTCTCAGTCTCTCATGTTCAGCTTTGATACTTTCCCATACAATGATATCGTCCATCGATGTGTCCACTCCGTCCAGATGCTCATAAATCATGTGAATCGTCTTGTGATACACCTCAGGTGCTGATGCTATACCAAAAGGTAATCTAAGGAATCGATATCTGCCAAACGGACTGTTGAATGTGCACAGCTTTGAACTTGCAGTGTCCAGCTTCATCTGCCAAAATCCGGAAGACGCATCCAACTTGCTGAAGTATTTGGCGTTTGCAAACTGTGACATAATTTCCTCTCTGGTGGAAAGTTTAAAATGTTCTCTCTTAATTGCTCTGTTCAAATTCCTTGGGTCCATGCAAACTCTTGGTTTTCCGTTCTTTTTATTCACTATGACAAGCGAACTCACCCAGTCAGTCGGCTCGTCAATTTTTTCAATCATATGAAGTCCTTCCATTCTATCCAACTCCTCTTTCAGTGGCTTTTGAAGAGCAAATGGCACTTTCCGACATGGGTTGATTACTGGCGGCACGTTCTTGGCCACTCTGATTGTGTGCTCACCAGGTAGGCATCCTAAGCCCTTGAACAGGTCACTGTACTCTCTCATGAGTTCATCATAATCCATTTCTCTGTCACTGTCTACTACCAGCACTCTCTTGACAAGGTTCAGTCTCTCACAAGCAGATAATCCTAAAATGGTCTGTACATCCTTTGGTACCACAATGAATGCCAGTGTATGTTCTCTGTACTTGTGTGTCACTTTAACAATGCATTTTCCTTTTACAGGTATTGCTGCTCCTGAGTATCCACTTACTCTCACGTTTGTTGCATGCAATTTAGGTCTTGGTCTAATTTTGTTGAACACAGTCTCTGAAATTACATTTGCTTGAGCTCCAGTGTCCAATTTCATTGCAATGTTTGTATCATTCACTTTTAATGTCAGTATCCAGTTTTTTTTTATCTCCATTCTGCTCTGTTACTACATCCACATAGACTTCCTCTGAGTCACTCTCATCCACTGTATGGACTTTGCTATGCTCTGCTTGATTGTTACAATTTCGTGCATAATGGTTCTTTTTATTGCAGTTGTGACATACTTTACTTTATATGCTGGACATCTTGTGGGAGGATGTTGCGTGCCACATCGTCCACATTTCTTTCCCTGTTCGTCTCTTTGCACCTGTTTAGTTTCATTTTTTGCATCGGGGCCGCTCCTCTTCTTGAACGCTCTGTGTGCATCTCGCTTGACTGCATCCACGTTGCAGCTCTCACTGAAAAGTTCCTTAGCTTGCGTTTTCACAGTCTCCGCTGCTCTGCACATTCTAATCGCTTTTTCCAGGTTCAAATCTTGTTCTCTCAATAGCCTTTCCCTTACACTATTATCCGGAATCCCGCACACGAGTATGTCCTTTATCAGCGAGTCAGTTAGCCCTCCGAATTCGCACGTCTTACTTCGGTTTCTCAGTTCAGTCACATATTGATCAATTGTTTCTTCCGTTTTCTGAACACATGTGAAAAATCTGTGTCTCTCAAACGTGACATTTGTTTTTGGAATACAGTAAGCCTCAAACTTTTCCAGTATTTTATCCAACTTCATTTTGTCTGCTTCCTCAGTGAACTGAAAGTTATTATACACTTCGAGTGCTTCCTCACCCACAACGTGTAAGAATACTGATGCTTTCATTTTAGCATTCTTCTCGTCAGCACCAATTGCTGATAAATACAACTGAAACCTTTGCTTAAATCTTCTCCAATTCTCAGCCACATTACCTGTCAGCTGTAGATTGGGTGGCGGTTGTAACGCTTGCATATTCACTTCGTTTAGTCCTTTTCCTCCCTCGGAAAGCAGGCTAACGATGTCCTCTGGCAGAGTTGACGTTAATTCGCTCACTTGCTTCTCACTATGCTAGCATCCAGCCCGTGGCTCGTCGTGCTCAGCAAAGTTGTGCTCTCTCCCCAAGTCCAACTTCTGACACCATGTTTTGTTTGTACGTGGGTTCTTCAATAACCAAACTAGCTTGAAGAGAATGTTCTTTATATACTGTATATCACGTCCAGTATGCAACAGGCTTACAACATGAAACATGCGTCTTCATTAGTTAACATCTAGTATAGCTCTGCGCATGCGCCATCTAGCTGATGGTCATAGGCTTAACTGAACATAGCCAAATCATTACATGTTCATATCATTACAGTCGTGACTAGGGATGCACGATAATATCGGCACGACATCGGTATCTGCAGATAAAAGCTTCAAAACTTAATTATCGGCATCTGCAGATATGAACATTTCTGCCGATGTACCTGGCCGATAAAGTGACGTTCAAATTATGCGCACGCTAAGCAAATGTTTTGGTTACTATGAGCGTCAACAACGTAATTCAACACGTCGGCTGTGTGGCAGTACTTCACAGTATCAGAGGATGTTGACATGCTATTTGTCAGGAAACTTTCCAGGAGATGGAAGAGGAGACGACAGCTTGGCCGTAACGTAGGTTGCATGCATAGATGCAGACCACCCGCGTGCAACGCTTTGCAACATTACCTGCACGCTAATAGAAGTTAATAAGTTGCTAGTTAGCTGGACAACACTAGCTAGTTAGCTTGCATGCTACGTGACACCAGCGAAGTTGATGATCTCATTTGACGGTATGTGAAACGTTATGTCACGAACCCACGCTATCTGTACATGGCTTACTTTTGCATGGAATTTATATAGCTAATTTGGCAATAACCTTACATAAATTAGTCTAGAAATCCTAGAAGGGATGTTATTAAACTGTAAGTCAGTTAACCAACGTTAGCTTGCCAAGTTGCATTTCCAGAGTGTAGTTGTTCAAGTTGGTACTGTTCAAGTATGAAAATTGTGACGTGAAAATATAAATAAATCTGCCATATTTGAAATCATTTCAATAGTTTCATGAGTGAATGTCTATTTCTAAAATGATACAAATCAAGTTTTTAATGTCCCGTATCTACAGCAATACCCTATCATAATAACAGATTAATTCTAGTACAGGAGAGACTTTTCAATAATTAAAAAGCAGAGGTGTATATATCGGCATCGGCAATCGGCCAAAATGAGCTTGTAAATATCGGCATATCGGATATCGGCTAAAATTCAATATCGTGCATCCCTAGTCGTGACTCCCTGCAGTTTCAGATGTGGGAGGTGATGAGGTTAATGCAGGTAAGTTTGCCCCAGCCATCCAAATCAAAAGAGGAGAATTCAAATAGATTATTATGTGTGACATTAAAGATGAGTGTTTTGTGACCAGTTATGAAAGTTCACCCAACTATAGCCTATAAACGGTGTAACTGGGATCAGGAATTCCATTTGGTTCCATTCTTAGTCATCTGAAGTTAGGATGGATGGTGTCAATCCAACTGGATTTAACTCTAGATGGCTCAATAAAGCTGGTGTGAGTGGCAGGGATGAACTATATTCAGCATGTCACTCTTAACTGAGACTCTTCTGAAAACTTTCTTTCATACCAATAAGTAATTTGTTTTGCATGTCTAAGCCACCACAGAGGCGTGTTCACTCTCAGCCTGGGTGACAGTAGAATAGCAGTAAAGACTGCAAGTGGGTTGAAGATCAGAACTGTAAAATGAGAGGATTTTCTGATTGAGATAGTCTTACTTATATATCAACCATATGGACAAAGTGTGAAGTCAATTTGCTTTTATTGATAGATTTAAAAATTGGTGGGTTGCAAACCACAAAACTGTGCTCTGTGAGACAACATGTGTTATATTCATATAGACACGACAAATATACAAATATATCCACACTACAATCACTGTTTTGTTTCACCAGGTCTTACACAAAGAGATAATATAAAAAAGATGAAATGAAATGGATGAAAACATTCTTAATGTTACCTTTTAATGAGATTAGGCCTAATTTGACAGTACCTCGTCATCTTACTGTCATGGCTAACATCTTCCATACGCATCTGGGTATTTTCCCTGGATGATTCATTCAGAACAATCACTTATAAATATTACTTAATAAAGATTCTTACACCATAACCATTTTACATTTCAAGAGGCGTTACAATACAGGTCTCAATTCACGGAGACATCAACAAGCAATGCCTGCCACTCTGTGGATATTCAGTGTAAGTACATGAAGCAATTTGCAGTGCATTAACAAGTGTAATGAGAATGAACTGCGTTGTAGGTGTCACAAGGGCATGCTGAGTAATCTCAGAAGAGGCGCTTAGTCGTGGACACCACGCCTTCCAACCGTAGGAAGAGAAAACTTTCCCGCAGTGGGTTATCACACGCGTCAGCTGCTATTATTGATAAACAATTTCCAAAATGTGTCATTTCTGTGATAAAGGGAATTTAAAAATCCACTGAGTAGGAGCACTGGTAGCATTAGTCAACTATCCAGCCAACATCCAACATGAACTTACGGCAGCTCCTCACACGCATCGGGCATTGGACCCTGATATGCAGTGCCCTCCACAATTGTTGGCACCCCTAGTGAATATGAGCAAAACAGGCTATAAAAAAATATGTCTTTGCTGTTTATCCTCTTGGTCTTTCACTCAAAATATTCACAAAAATCTTACCTTTTCATTGAAGTAAAACTATTGAAAGAAAAAAAAACTGTTGACATTAAATAAATATTTTCCCCCAAAACATGTGTGCCACAATTATTGGCACCCCTAGAAAACAGATTAGTCAGTGTATTTGTTGTTTGGTTTAACATCATAACTCATTAAACATAATTTTTCAGTTCATCATTCTTCAATCTTCCAATAGTCTAATCTCATGTGGAAAAATGTATGGAATTTCATCTGTTATATTTCGAAGTGGATAAAGATGGATTTGTTTCAACAGGGATTTAGATTAAGTTCACATTAGCTATTAAACCCTTTGGATTTTTAAGAAAAAATTATCATAAAGAATTATTGAATGGATAATCTAAGAAGGTAAAGTTCTACCTTAGTAGAAACACAGTCACCAAATAATCAGTTAGAGGGAAATACTGACTTAAGATCAGCAGTTTATGAGCCACAGGCCTATTTAGTTTATCATGGCTGACTCAACTTAGATTTAGCGACCTTGGGATACAATGTGTTTCTGCTCTGATGGCTGAAGTATCTGCTTTTCTTAGCAGGAAACAAAACAATGAGAAGGAAGATAGGTGGGAAACCTCTCAGGGTGTAGTTAGCAATTCACATACACATTAACAACCACATTAGCAACTCAAACAGGTGGTAGACCTACTGTACTTATGTGTGTGAGAGATGAACCTGTATTTACATTCACATTCATCTGATGCTATATTTAGCTGATGCGTTTATCCAAAATGACTTACATAACCGTACAGACATATTTTCATCAGTATGTGAGCTCCCTGGGTTTTGAACCCATGTCTCAGGAAAGGTACAGTATAGATACATGATATGCAGTATTCCTTTTACAAACTGATAACTCCATATTCACACACACCAAAACATGAATAATCTTTCCCTCTCTCTCCCTCTCACACACACACACACAAAAGAAGCACTTGTCACTTCACGCACCTTTTTTTACCTGTAGGCAAAACTAAATGTATGTTGGTGTGTGTATGTGGATTCATATCATATCATCCAGGAATCTTTTTAGTTTGACCTTTTCTAGACATTAATATTAATTTGGTTTACTTGGACGAATTGTCTCTATAAAGAATGTCCACTTGCAGGAAATTGGAAATATGCAAACCAAAACATGGGGTAACAAATGGGGAAGGAGGAAGTAGGTTGACTAAGCTAATATTGTCCTCTAGCCTGTTCGCGCAGAGGGGTATTTTTTACAATTTCCGCCTATTTTTCAGTTTCATTTAAAACTTGAATATCAGTGGTTCTACACATTGCATAATAACCATTCATGGCTTAAATTAAAGCCACTCCATTTGGACCATCAACTGCAATTAGTTCAAGTTTGTCATTTTTGTTTATATTTCAGAGTAGCACAAGTAAATGCTTTGTCAGAAAAAACATAAAACACCTAATTTTTCAGTGTAGAACTCGGTTTTGAAGGAAACTAACATCTTCCTGATGCAACAACATCTTGACAGTGTGTGTAAAAAAATTGAAGCAGATAGACAAAAGTTTACAAATGTTACACATCAGTTTCCATATGGTGTCTTTAGACATCTCCAACTGTCTCATAGCCTCTCCAAACTCACCAAGCACAAAAGCAAATACCTATCACTGTATATCAAGCATTCAAACTTTTGTCTTCCCTTCTGTACTACAGCAAATCATTTCTGAATTAATTTCAGTGTAATATATTGTATTTGCTTGTGAGAATATACTGTATATGATAGCATCTCCAAAATATACCCAAAAACCTATCCATATCCATATGTTACACAAACAACCCAGCAATAATAAAACTATAGATTACTGATTAAGCATAACTTCGTCATCTCTGGCAAAGATCATCTCCATCTGTCAGGGGACTGACGGACACAGATATGTAATTGAGGAAACAGAGTTTATTGCGGACTAACAGCCAGATAACACACACGACAGACCAACAGGTTGAAGGGGACACAGACGTTGAGGAACAGATCCTCTCACACGTTTATACACGTGGACAAACCCACGGAGGGGCACAGGCTCGAAGCACTGGTAGCAAACTGAGGAAACAGGTACTGAAGGCGCAGAAAGGAAATTACAGAGTCATACGCTCAAAGCTAACTAAACTAAACGCCGTAGCGTGAAACAAAACCCAGCAGTCAAACTCGGCTAAACTAATAACTAAACTGTAACTGAGGCTATGGCGAAACAAGAGTGAACGCTTTCCTGAAAGGAGGTGACATGCATACGAACGTGTGGGATATTTTTTATGTTAAGATGAACATGGATTAACTCATCAGTATGAAAGTCTCACTTTAGGAAGGGCAGACTAGGCGGGAAGCAGTAACTTAGACATGATTCACTGATGTTAGCAAGTCAGCAATAAAGTCACGACACACATTCCAAGAAACCCCCGGTTAGGAGGGGGTCTCAGGGGTCACAGAGGATGTCAGGGGGTCTCAGGAGATCCAGACACCCACAGACACACACATTGACACATAAGCACACACACACACAAGGGTACTCAGGGGAGTTACAGAAGAGGGAGTAGTTCATTCTGATTGGTTTTGGCAAACAGCCAGATAGGACACATCCCACAGGTTACAGGCCTTAAAATGGCATGCAAAACGTTCATACAATGAGATCGAGCTAATCCATGGACCATCTCCTTATTGTGGCTTATTGATTGCAATAAATACTCCAGATTTCTACATCCAGTCTCCGGTCTTCTGATTGAAAGAAAAGGTGTGGGACTCACTCTCGCCACAACAAACGTCAGGAATGCGAATGCAGGATCCCGAATGTAGTCCATGAAGTGCGAGACCAGACGAAGAGTGAAGGGAGTGAGAGGTATAAGTAGTGATGTGACAGGTGTGGGCAGGGCCGGAGTGGGGCCACTTTTCAGCCTGGGAATTTCAGGCCCAAGACCGGCCCAATTTTTCCATGGTAGTGGAAATTGGATAAATGAAGCAACCGTTCAGCTCTTACTATCCTGTAGTTTTATTAATACCATGGTTCAACAAATAATGTAAAGGTTAAATAATAATCCACTAAAGCTGAGAAGTTAACAAAAAATATTCCACAAGGATAGGTTGATAAATTAACAAAAGCAGAAATAAATAAATAAAGCATTTGAAACGTATCCCACTCTTCAACAAAGAGGCATATTAAACTAATGTTTACAGTTCAACTCACAGTACAGTATACAGTTACATTGCGAATAGCACCAACAGCATCAGTAACCGCCTAAGCAGTGCACTGGTTTCAGCCACTTTATCTATAACTGTGTCATTGCTTATAGACATGAGGATTTCTTTCTCTGTGCACATTAACATGAAAGCCTCCAAGTTGTCCTGACTCAATGAGCTTCGTAGCCTATTCTTCACAAATGTTAAGGTTGAGAAGCTTCTCTCACATGCAACCTGTGTGATGGACAAAGTCAACAGAAACTTATATGCTAACCCAATGACATGATAAGCATCTGTGAGGAGGTTGTGTGAGAGTATTAAATGGACACAAACGGCACAGTTTTTGGGTGATATAAAAAGGCTAATATTTTAATTCAATTTAATGTTTTGCTTGCGAATAGGATGACAACGTTACAACGATATTAACCAACGCTACAACGTTAGCCGAATAGTTACGTTGCTAATCATTAGGCCTATGTCTCTCTTTACCAGTTGCCACTTATGTTTGTCCTCTTGAAAATAAATCGCTAAGCTTGGCACATTTGGCAGCATCCTCCTCGAATGCCTTTCTTTTTTTAACCTGGCTTTTTCAGCCCCTCCTGGCCTCTTCCTCCCAACCATCCTCCCTGACGCGTATCGTTGCGGTAGGGCCGGCCCTGCTATCGGTAGCCTATCTGAGAAAACGTTTTGGAAAAGACAGGCTATGGACCCAACCAACTCTATTTGGGAGGGGAGAACTTCCTCGCATGGTACAACCCATGCAGAGGCTGCGGTGTCAGAATGCGGAACGTGTGTAGCCTACTTTAAAGGACCCATCGTATGCCCATTTTACCACAAGTTGATATGGTTTCTTGGGGTCTTAATGAAATGTCTGTAACATATTTTGGTCAAAATACCACAAGGATCATTATTAATGGCATCCTTTTTACCCTGCCAAACACAGCCATTCTGTCAGCGAGCTGTTTTGAGCGCCTATGCTAATGAGCCAGCTAACCCCTCCCCCCGCCCTCCTCCCCCCTCCTCTACGGTTTTGGGCTACTCATTCTAACCTTAGTTTAGTTTTGTAAAATAAGGTGACTGGATACGAGATTGTTCAGACCCTGAACAAGAAGAGGCTCCCAAACAAGCTCGAGAATTTAGGGTACAACAGGACGTTTCTGAATGGTAAGTAAACGTTGTCACTTCACTTGTTTTTACTTTGGCTAAGGTCATACGGTCTAGTCGGTGACGAGAACATCTCAATGCTAGATAATAGTGTGTGCATGTACGAGTATGTCACAAATACAGTGTGTTTATGTAAGTTACTGTTTGTGAAAAGTGTTTATGTAAATGCAAGTAAGGGGAACGCCATTATGCCTGCTACACGAGTAAAGCTCCAGCTGTAAAGTAAAATGTTATCTGACAACAGTAATGGACCAAGCAGGTTGTAGTGGCTAAAGTTCCCTTCTTGTTATCAGGAATTCATTTTCAACATATTCATTCACTTAACCACTCTAGACAGAAAGAACGAATCTCTACGCGTGTTTAGTGCGTTTAACAACGGTAGAAAACAGTGTTTTCGCTCCGTCTTTACTGAATACTGAACAATGAAATAAATCGCACAGTTCTTATACATTCCATCAATGCGCGAGCAGACTACGTCGTAGCTCACTACCACGCGCACTCCAAAGCAACTCTTATGTCCCATGCATATCTGGTTATTCTAAGCAATGCATGTACACTAAACATATATTAAACTGAAATGCAAAACTATAAAATACAATTATGCAATCATTATAATGAGCAATCACTAAATATGAATCTAAACAACATAATATCTTAATCTGAGTCTAAATTACAATGTGGAAAATGGCACTAACACAGATGTAGAACATAACGTAACGTGTTTACCTCCGTTTATTAGCGTTCAAACATTGTTTTCTCATTATATCGTTGTATTTGTCAACTTGTGTCTGTAATCGTAACACAACATTCAAATACACTTCACCTGCAAAGTTGTCACTTTTTAAAACTCTTTATCTATACAGGCGTATTTGTGCCAAGTGTGAGCAAATGCCTACAGAGCCTGAGAATGGATGCTGCAGGGAGATGCCACAGGTAAAATTATTTGTGAATGACATGGTAATTATGCAGTCATCTTGTTTTATATTCCATGATACTTACACTTTCAATATTCAAGGTAACAAGAAGACTACTGCAGCTTCCAAACCAACCAACGTGCAACAGTTTCACAACACAGAAAAGTAGGTACAATAACATTGGCATACTACCAACCCGGCATTTTTCTCATAAATCATTATGAAATAATCATACAGTGAACAGTATTTTTAACTTGTGCTGTACTATACACAAAACCCTCAAATGCCCCAGTGACAAACTGTTTTGGTAACTGCAGGTGAGTCTAAGCTGCTTATCAAGTCGTTTATGAATGATGCCTTTTTAGTGCGAGAATTCTCTAACCTTAACAACGGGAATCATACATTTTAGCGATACATTATTATTAGGGCTGTGAAATGATTAACATTTTTAATCAGATTAATCACAGGTTTCTGTGGATTAATCATTATTTATTTACATATTTTCTCGGTATATTTTTGTGAGAACAAAAAGATTTATGACAAAAGACAGATATATACATTTAACATGTTTTCTTTTTTTTATTCATAAAAATAACAATGGTGCTGCAACTGAGCAGTTCTTTAGCAGTTATCTTTGCTATTCCATATGGAACATTAATATAATCTTCATCCTAAACAGAATTTTGGCTTCCTAGCCATTGTATGGTTGAATAAAACATGTTTCTTTTCTTTTTAAATCAAACAGAAATGATTTGGGCTTCTTAGCCATTGTTTTTATAGGATGTTTGAAAATTTTTCTCTTTTTTGTCAAACAACCATTAACCACACCATGACACAATCTAATGCCTCTAAATGCCCTTTTACAGTAGTCTAGCCGCGGCTATCATATTACGTGCACTGTCTATCCCTATAGTGGTCGTTTTGTCTTCAATTGCCCAGTTGCTTGCAACAGTTTGGAACTGTTGTGCACATGCCTCTGCAAAGTGGAGCTCTTCTGTTTTCATGCACGTTAGTGTAAACGACTTTGACTTCCATTTGTCGGTGATTAGATGTGCAGTTACACCCAGGTAGTTATCGTTACTCACAGAAGTCCAGTGATCCCCTGTCAGCGCCTGATGTTTCGTAGCAGCCAAGTCATTTTCCTTTTTTTTTTTTTCAGCTTCATACAGCTCGTGGATTTTTGTCATTATTGTGCGACTTTGCGGTGCTTTGATACTCGAATCCCCCGTTGCCACTCGCACAATTTCGGTGAACCCCTCGTCCTCAACAATATTAATCGGTCTACAGCTTTTTGCAATCCATTTGGCAACTGTGCTAGTCAACTTGTCACAGGCACGCTTAATGAGGGGCCTACGTTGTTCAGTGAGGGTGGTTTGGCGCATTCCACTTTAACTCCCCTCGCCGACCAACGCATGCATCGCGTTGAGGTGGTACTTATTGTTACAGTGAAACGATAAAGTCTTCCCGCAGAGTGTGCATATCACTTTGGTTTTATTGAATGTTCCATCTTTGTTTTTTTGAAACACGAACTTCCCATTACAGCGGCGACTAATGCAGATTGGGCGGAATTGTGGGTATATTGGAAGCTCATTTTGCGCATGCGTTAAATGCATTAAAAAAATTAACTAATTAATCCTGTAATTTAATCATAACGCGTTAACGCGTTATTTTTCACAGCTCTAATTATTATCCGTTGGTTATCAACTACTATTATTAGCTATGATACTCTCTTGAGCAATCTACAGCGCTAATAGCTAGCGAGCTGTTTACGGCCACAACCCACACAAAGTTCTAAATGCCTGTGATATTGAATGAACTTCAGGCGAGGGAAATGTAAGTATTTTTTTAAATAATTCTGTTACTTGCTCATTCAGTGTGGTGGTTAACGACGTTAGCATGTTGTAGGGGGACTAATTAAAACAGCGATTTATGAACCGTGTTATTTTAGTGGTGGTTAATTGATACAATCGTGAATAAGTGCTGTGTCTTATCAAAACTAATCTCCTGAGCAAGCAAGAGTGCCAATATGGGCTAACGAGTTGTAGCTAAAGCCCATAGAAAAGAGCTATACAGCTCGCTAGCTATTAGCACTCTAGCTTGCTCAGGAGAGTTTAGCTGCAGAGAGAAGACACAGCAATTATTCACGATTGTATCAATTGTACATCTAGGTTTCTTTGGCGTCTGTTGTCACATCCACTATGTTTAAAAAGCTCTGTGGCATTCTTTGAAGCAAGTCTATAGAAACAGTTTTGGTATGTAACATGACATTGCCTTCAAATATGAATTCAATCCATTTCGCTCGTGTCTTCTGAGGCTGGAACGTGATGTAGAGATCTGTGCAGCCCACCACAGCGCATCTTGAGTACTTTGCTTCATGCTGCTAGCTAGCTAGCTAGCTATTCAAAGTACTATATCCGAGCGTTGCAATAATGGCTTGCGCTCTGGCAAATATGTAATGAGTGTGGGGGGGGGGCTGGGGATGAGGTGGATGGTGGGCCAAGGCCATGTAGGGAACCTCCCAATGTGTTGTGACAGGCCAACACACGGGAATCTCATTCGCAGACTCAATCATGACGTTTCGAACCTAGAGGAACCATAACAAAGATCGCCAATGGTTTTTTTCCAGCGTTTTTGGGTTGGTAGACATGCCAGATACCCAAATGAACGTGTAGAAGCCCTAAAAAAGTGGAATTTTCATAATATGGCAACTTTAAACGTCTTATCATCATCATATACTACATGTATCTAAACATGAAAAATCTTATCATGATCATATACTACATGTATCTAAACATGAAACATCTTATCATCATATACTACATGTATCTAAACATGTATCTAAACAGGAAACATCTTATCATCATCATATACTACATGTATCTAAACATGAAACATCTTATCATCATCATATACTACATGTATCTAAACATGAAACATCTTATCATCATATACTACATGTATCTAAACATGAAACATATTATCATACACTACATGTATCTAAACATGAAACATCTTATCATCATATACTACATGTATCTAAACATGAAACATCTTATCATCATCATATACTACATGTATCTAAACATGAAACATCTTATCATCATCATATACTACATGTATCTAAACATTAAACATCTTATCATATACTACATGTATCTAAACATGAAACATCTAATCATCATCATATACGACATGTATCTAAACATGAAACATCTTATCATATACTACATGTATCTAAACATGAAACATCTTATCATCATCATATACTACATGTATCTAAACATGAAACATCTTATCATCATCATATACTACATGTATCTAAACATGAAACATCTTATCATCATCATATACTACATGTATCTAAACATGAAACATCTTATCATCATATACTACATGTATCTAAACATGAAACATCTTATCATCATATACTACATGTATCTAAACATGAAACATCTTATCATCTAATACTACATGTATCTAAACATGAAACATCTTATCATCATATACTACATGTATCTATACTTAAGAAACATCTTATCATCATATACTACATGTATCTCAACATGAAACATCTCATCATCATCATCTACTACATGTATCTAAACATGAAACATCTTTTCATATACTACATGTATTTTAAACATGAAACATGAAACATCTTATCATATACTACATGTATCTAAACATGAAACATCTTATCATCATCATATACTAGATGTATCTAAACATAAAACATCTCATAATCATATACTACATGTATCTAAACATGAAACATCTTATCATCATCATATACTACATGTATCTCAACATGAAACATCTCATCATCATATACTACATGTATCTAAACATTTAACATCTCATCATCATATACTACATGTATCTAAACATGAAACATCTTATCATATACTACATGTATTTTAAACATGAAACATCTTATCATAATATACTACATGTATCTAAACATGAAACATCTTATCATCATATACTACATGTATCTAAACATGAAACATCTTATCATCATATACTACATGTATCTAAACATGAAACATCTTATCATTATATACTACATGTATCTAAACATGAAACATCTTATCATCATATACTACATGTATCTCAACATGAAACATCTCATCATCATCATATACTACATGTATCTAAACATGAAACATCTTATCATATACTACATGTATCTAAACATGAAACATCTTATCATCATCATATACTACATGTATCTAAACATGAAACATCTTATCATCATATACTACATGTATCTAAACATGAAACATCTTATCATTATATACTACATGTATCTAAGGCATTTTCATAACTTCACATAATCTAATTACATCTCAACAAACTAATGCAAATTAGTTTGCATAGCACCAGACTAGTGTCATCGAGGTGGCCCCTGGCCTTTTGTCTATGTTGATGAGCCATCAGACATGGTTCCTGGCTTTTGTGTGCCTTGGAGCTAGAAACATTAGCTGGCTTTTGTCTACAGCCATGACAGGATGGTCAAGGCCACAAGGCATTAGCATCTATATGGCCATACCTGACCATAGCCCTCTGACCTCCAGACACACCCATCCCCTCCCCTTTACACCTCATGTTAATTCTGCAATATAAAATGTCTGTACTTTCTGTAATGTTGAAGAAGATGAAGCAAGGACACCAAGCCGTGAGCAGACGTGCCTAGCGCATGCTCGTGCTGCGCCGAGCTGACCGTGGCTAGTGACTGAATAAAACACATTCTTTCGCTAAGCCGTTATAATACAAGTCTGTTATTCCTGAACAAGCTAACTTGAACCAAGCGTGGGCATCCGACGAATTCGACGGAGGACAGCGAGTTCTTTCACATGTATCTAAACATGAAACATCTTATCATCATATACTACATGTGTCTAAACTAGTGCTGTCAGTTTAAAGCGTTATTAACGGCGTTAACGCAAACCCATTTTAACGCCGTAATTTTTTTTATCGCGAGATTAACGCAATTTTTTTTATTATTATTATTATTTTTTTTTTAGATTAACGTTCTTTTTGGCCTCGCAAACTGTGTAGTAGGCTAACGTTACGGTTTGAGTGAATGGTGAGCGCGATACGGCGAATTGGATGATAAAAAGCTTCTGAATAGAAAGTTTACTTTTAAAAGTTGTGTTGTGCAAAAGAAGCGAGCTTTACTGTTGTCTGAAAATGGCAGGCAGCTGGCTGAAAGCAAATAAGTAGTAGGCTTACCTTTTATTGGTAACCTAACTGTTACGGTTCATTGTTTCTGAAATAAGAGGCCTGACTGCTATGTTCCCAGCAAACTTGAAAAAAAGAAAATATTAAGCCATGGTTTAACTGCACTATAGGCTGAGTCCTTGTTTACCTGAAATGTGCACTTTATAATTTTATTTTGTACCACCCTGTTTGGCAATGTTGGTTTTCAATAAAATAAAACATTTGCTTAAAGCAAGCCAATCCAGTTTTCCATGTTGATAAGGGCATTAAAATAAAAAATAAAATGATGGAAAAAATAAATAAACGAAGGGACATTTAGAATAGGTACAAATTTGCGATTAATCGCGATTCATTTTGAGTTAACTATGACATAAATGCGATTAATCGCGATTAAATATTTTAATCATTTGACAGCACTAGTTGATGTTGATGTTGATGTTGATGTGATGTTGATGTTGCTGGGGGGTATTCGTTGTAGCTCGCTACACGGTTTAGCGAGCTAATTTTCAGGCTAAGATAAAAAACGCCCCTCTTTTTGGTTCGTGGAAGCAACTTTTGATAAATCACCATAGTTACATATCGATTAGCACTAACCTGCTCCAGGGCAGGCTAACTTAAGTGTAGCTGGATAAGCTTGCCACACCCCCGGAAAAAGGAGGGATCCCATTGACCAAGGACTGATATTAGAGTTAGATTAGCGGAGGGAGAGAGTTCTTTGTGATCGCCAAGATCCATTATTCTTGTATGAGTGCTACCGATTCAGCCGACAAGGAATCATTAATAAAGACCTTCTCGAGTCATTTATTGCAAACACCACATTGACTGTCTTGCGCTTTTTTGATATGATATGAGTGTTATTAGTACACCATAGCATATCATTATTGTAGAAAATGATTACGGTGGACTCATGATAAGAATAGAGAGAAATACAGACAATTTATTTTTACTGCTTCAATTTATTGCATTTGTTATTAATACATTTAGTCATTTAACAGACGCTTTTATTCAAAGCGACTTCCAAGGAAATGTAAAACTACATCGAGGAAGGAGGTGAGGGGATTTGAACTAGCAACCATGCAGATTCAAACCGGTAGAGGAAACCTTTGTACCAGCTGACACTTGCCGTCAGGTATTCATACATAGATATCACCCTATAAACATCCCAACACACCTTGCTCTCACAGCGGTGGTGATGTTGAATTTTGCCATGATTATGGTCTTGTATTCTTCATAAGCGTTCATGTTCATCTCCTACTCGCCAGCGGAGAAAAAAAGAGCCCTTTTCTTTGAGTTTAGAACCATTATACCGTTAGAAAATCATGGTTTTGGTGATCGACCTTTCCTGCCTTTTGAAGTAGGACGTGCACGCGCAAATGCCATGATAACTTTAGCCTGGTTGAAATTAACCACATGATTAGGATGCGGGTCAGCCGTTAACGAACCGATATTTGCTGTTCTCAATCAGCTCGCTAATCTTAACGGGCTAAAAGGCCAATTGATTAACTTAGCTTCAATCCTACGACGAACGTACCCATGATGTTGATGATGATGATGATGTTGATGTGATGATGTTGATGTGATGTTGATGTGATGTTGATGTGATGTGATGTTGATGTTGATGTGATGTTGATGTGATGTTGATGTTGATGTGATGTTGATGTGATGTTGATGTTGATGTGATGTTGATGTTATGTGATGTGACGTTGATGTGATGTGATGTGATGTGATGTGATGTTGATGTTGATGTAATGTTGATGTGATGTGATTGTGATGTAATGTGATGTTGATGTTGATGTTGATGTGATGTTGATGTTGATGTTGATGTGATGTTGATGTTGATGTGACGTTGATGGTGATGTGATGTTGATGTTGATGTTGATGTGAGGTGATGTGATGTGATTGAGACAAGCCAAGTGTCAAGACACACACACAACACCTCTCAACTCCAAGGGACCACGGAAAAATCGGGAACGATTACCATCACCATCAAAGACACTCACACAGACATTCTGGAGTCACACACACACACACACACGAACACAAACACACAGAGACACACACTTAACTGTATCAACCGTCAACCCACATTACAATAAAGTAATGCTCCATGTCATGTACCCCTCAGTAACCAGAAAGGAAATGTTTTAAGATGTTGTGACACTATAATGTATCTCCCATAATCTGTTATCTTCTGTAATATTCTTTAATCCTAACATTTCATTTTAGCTTAGTTTACCTCAGAGTTAACATGTGTAATTAAGTTTGTTCTGTGTTCTCACCGCTTGTAAACTGCATTTTCCGAATGGGTACCATGTACATATATGTATTACTTCTGTTATATTTCTCTGCTCTCACGGCTGAGATAGGATGGTTATGTTGACATAACATCGGGAAGGAATTTGTCCCTATATCAGAGGTCCACACAATTGGCGAAAAAGCGTGGGGCACTCTGTAACATGGGTTTTGCCTTCCCTCGAGAGAGAATGCCACATTTATGAGACAGAGACTGAACAAAGCCACTCACTCAAGAAAAAGAAAATAGTTAAATGATCTGATGTTTAAGACATACAGTCTTAAAAAGGGGGAATGAAGGGACCGGCATAGGTCATAAGAATATGCCATAGTCAATAATTCAATGATATTATACCTAGTTATAATTGTTACTTTTATTTGGATTTAACTAGCATGTAAACAGTTCCTGGGTGAATATACTTGATTTTGACCAGGGGAGTGAGGTGCGACATTGGCCTCACCTCCCCCCCCCAGGTCGAGACAAAGAACCCTGCACCCATGGCCCATTTGAATAGACGGTAACACCCCTTAGATATCAGTGTATTTAACAGACTGTTCCTCAAGGGGATAATCAGATATGCTGAGGTGAAGTCCTGTGAGGGAGGATGGATCTGAAAGTCTCTGTCTCACAGTGGTCGGCCGCCATTCTTCAAGAATAAACCTGGATCCTGACTGATCAAACCTAAGACTGAATCTTCAATATATGGTATAAATTATATCCCATCAATGGTGATGGTGATGGTGATGTGATGTGATGTTGACCCTAACCCTAACCCTAGATCGGAAGGGGTCCGATCAGTAGTTTTCAACCCTAACCCCTAACCCTAACCCTAACCTTAACATGCACCTAGAAGCTCATGCCTAAACTTAAAGGACAAGTTAAAACATCATAAACCCGATTGGGGATTTTCTAAACATAACCTAGACCTTAAAACTAATTCTTACCCTAACCTAAGAAATGGTCTAACATTTAAATGTAAATAAAACCTTAAACTTAATTTGTATGCTAAACCTAACCTAAGGGTTTCTCTAAAACACATTGTATATCTTACTTCAAGCCCCAAGTTTAGGGACACATAGAAACTTTAAAACACATTGTTGCCCAGAGGGGGAGGAGCTACTGAAGCCTATAGAGGCATGCTACCAGTCAGAGCAATCCACAGTTCTGACAGCAGTCCACAGTTCTGATGGCAAATTGCTTAACAAGCGCCGGCCAGTGCATTACTCTCGGATCCTCCATTTTAAACCATGCTTGGCGCAATGCCTTGTATGGGGAGGGCCGTTATAATTCTAACAAAACCTAACCCTAACCCTAACCCTTGTGGGCCTAGGACTTCCTAAGGCAATATACTGCCATCATTAGCCTAATTACAATATCAAAGCTTAATCTAAAGCCTACCTTAAAAACCAGATCCTTACTAAATTAAACCGCATGAAGGGCAATGTAGAAATGTGTAGTTAAAGGTCTTAAAACCTTAACATGCACCTAGAAACTCATGCCTAACCTTAAAGGACAAGTTAAACATCTTATCACATATTACATGTATCTAAAAATTAAACCACATTAAGGGCAATGTAGAAATGTGTAGTTAAAGGTCTTAAAACCTTAACATGCACCTAGAAACTCATGCCTAACCTTAAAGGACAAGTTAAAACATCAGAAACCCAATTGGGGATTTTCTAAACATAACCTAGACCTTAAAACTAATTTTTACCCTAACCTAAGAGATGGTCTAACATATAAATGTAAAAAAAAAACCTTAAACTTAATCTGTATACTAAACCTAACTACTAAATTAAACCACATGAAAGGCAAGGTAGAAATGTGTAGTTAAAGGTCTTAAAACCTTAACATGCACCTAGAAACTCATGCCTAACCCTAAAGGACAAGTTAAAACATCAGAAACCCAATTGGGGATTTTCTAAACATAACCTAGACCTTAAAACTAATTCTTACCCTAACCTAAGAGATGGTCTAACATTTAAATGTAAATAAAACCTTAAACTTAA
>NC_045154.1:5425930-5435930 GCF_900700415.2 Clupea harengus | reverse complement strand
TAGTGTTTTTAAGTGTGCAGTTAGTTTCTCTCTCTCGTTTTTTTCACCAATGACTAATACCTCTGTTTTATCTTGGTTTAGCTGGAGAAAGTTTTGTGACATCCATACATTTATATCAGAAATGCAATTTACCAAACAATCAATAGAGCTGTAGTTGTTGGGTGTTACAGAAATATAGAGCTGGGTGTCATCTGCATAGCTATGATAGTCGATGTTGTGCCTCCTAATTACACTACCAAGGGGTAGCATGTATAGACTGAAAAGTAAGGGCCCTAAAATGGATCCTTGAGGGACCCCACAGGTCATACAAATGTTTTTTGAGCTGTGGTCTCCGAGGGCGACAAAGTATTCCCGGCCAGTTAGATAGGTCCTAAACCAGTTTAGGACCGGACCAGTGAGGCCAACCCAATTTTCAAGTCTATCAATAAGGATATTGTGATCAACAGTATCAAAGGCTGCGCTCAGATCCAGAAGGGCCAAGACAGATAGTTTTTTGGAGTCAGCATTAATCCTGAGATCATTTACAACCTTGACTAATGCCGTTTCTGTGCTATGATTGGAGCGAAAACCAGATTGGAAGTGTCAAATGCACAGTTAGCATCTAGGAAATTATTTAACTGTTTAAAGACAATTTTTTCCAGGATTTTGCTTAGAAAGGGAAGGTTAGAGATGGGTCTAAAATTGTTTAGAACTGAAGAGTCTAAATTGCTTTTCTTCAGGAGGGGTCTCACCAGGGCAGTTTTAAGTTCTGATGGGAGAATACCTGTAAGCAGGGAACAGTTTATAATGGCTAGAATGTCCTTAGACACAGAGTCAAAGATGGTCTTAAAAAATTTGGTGGGAAGGGGATCAAGAGGGCATGTAGACGGCTTCAGTTGTGACACTACTTTGCTCAGCATTTCTATATCAGCCAGTGCAAAAAAGCTCATACTGTTACAGCATGGTGGAAGGGGATCAGAAACAAGACATTTGGAATTTCTTGAGCAATATTTTTCCTAATGTTCGTTATCTTATCTCTGAAGAATGCTGCAAATTCCTCACATTTGGAGGTGGAAAAGAGACTATCATCTACTTTAGGTGCAGGATTTATAAGGCTGTCTATTGTTGAAAAGAGGACCCTGGAATTGTTAGAATTTGTAGATATCAAATTAGAGAAATGATCCTTCCTAGCATTTCTTATTGCTTTATTAAAGACTGAAAGTTTATCCTTAAAGATATCAAGGTGGACCTGTAGCTTGGTCTTTCTCCATGTACGCTCAGACCTTCTGCAGGATCTCTTAAGTTTAATAATTTCCTCATTTCTCCATGGAGCTTTTTGTTTGGCTAAAACCTTTTTTTGTTTCAATGGTGCTACAGAGTCAAGTGCTGTCCTTAATTTTGTATTTAGAGTAGTTACTAGATCATTAACACATGATGGCCCCGTATCTGGGTTTTTTGCACTAGTTATGTTCATCATTACTTTGAAATTCTCAGCTGCTGCAGAGTTAAGATAGCGTTTCTTAATAAAACATTCAGCACTATTTCTAACTTTAGGTACCAGTGCTGTAAAGAAAATACAAAAGTGGTCAGAAAGAGCAAGGTCACAGATAGACGATATAACAGTTGTAAGACCCTTTGTAATAACTAGATCAAGGGTGTGGCCACGGTTGTGAGTGGGTTCAGTGATGTGTTGTGTAAAGTCCATGGAATTCAAGAGATTCATAAAATCCCGGGCCTTTGAGTCGTTCCCATTATCAACATGTATGTTAAAATCACCAGTGATAATAATCTTATCGTAGTTTGTGTGTATAATGGAGAGTAGTTCTGAAAAGTCTGTTAGAAAAGTGGGACATTGCTTGGGTGGCCTCAGTGGCGGCGCCAGACATTTTTTTCTGCAGGTGCTATGGGGGAGCTCAGCGCTTTAGTGAGGGTGCTATGAAATGAGGATGATAGCCTATGTGTCACATGGTTCTCTACTACAACAACTTTACATGTTTGCTCTCTGAAGCGTCTTTAGGGTCCATGAAAAGCGCTAAACAAACTGATTGTATTATTATTATCATTATCTAGGCTTCTTCCGACAGACGCGCACATCTGCGACGGTCACTGACAAAAGGCATATAGCATGTTATAGAGTCCGCAATCCCAAATACCTAACTTACTTTAAAACACTTGTGGTAGTGAGGATTAAAGTTGGGCGACAGGTGACCACTACCATGTCAGATAGAGTGAAATTAATCTTGGAATAGCAGATAGAATTAACTAAAACAGTCAAAGAGTCAGAAATGCGTTAAAAAGGTATATATTATTTCAGTTCACAATTATCAGTAATCACATAGAACCTTATGTACACCTAGCACACAGACAGACTGCTTGTCTTAGGCTAAAGAGTCTCTGATTTTTTTAAGGCGGCTCCAAAAAAAAATAAAAAAGAGGAAAAAGGCAAAAAGTTAAAATCTTCGGCCAAAAAGGGCATCTTCGTTGCTAATCAACCGAAACGAGTCTTCAGCGACACAGGGCAATCAATGCATGCAACAAATCAGACAGCTTTCATTAATGTTACACAGCTAACAATACCTTAGTTGCATTGTACTCCAACAACGCAAACTGTCCCAACCAGCTTTTACAAAAACTCCTTTGTTGGACTCCAAACATGCAAGGTGGATATTTCTGGAGTTTTGGTCTTCTCGGACCATCCTGAGCGTTCATGCTAATGTCACTGATGCTGCTAGCACCATGGTTGGCACCCTCAGTAGTGGTGGAGGGTTGATCTCCTTGACCACAACGTTCCTCTCCTTAAAAATCCACACCAGATACCCCTGGCATTTCTTCTTCTTCTACATCACTCTTGTTTCTTAATCGTTCTTCTAAACATGGACATTTAGGTAGCAAAAACCGATGCATTGTTGATATTCACTTGAAACTACGTACTAACTCGATTTATCCTTCAACCGTCCGGTAACGTCAACATTCAAGCGTGCGACGTGAAAGTTGGGTCAAAGGTTATGACAGAATGATTGCTCTGTGTCTAAAACAATCTGTTCATTTCAATCTGTTATTATTTTCTTTTGTGAGTTAAATATTATTATCACACAATAAATAACGCAGAATGAAATTAAATAACAATAATAAATAAACCATTATTTTCTTGGGGGTGCTATGTGGGTGCTATGGCTAATCCAGGGGGAGCTAGAGCACCCCCTAGCCCCCCCCTGGCGCCGCCCCTGGGTGGCCTATACACAGTTACTGTCAGAACAGGAGGCTGGCACTTTAGAACTATGGCATGATATTCAAATGAGGCAAAATCATCGAAGGAGATGCTCCTGCAGCACAGGGCATCCGTGGTTATGGTGGTTTCAGAGATTCGAACATGAAGTCTTTTAATGCTTTCTCTGGGTCATCGGGGATGTTTTCTAGCATGCTTATACCGGAAAAAATCAGATTATCACGCATACTGCGACACTGAAGGTCAAGCATTGTTTCTTTCATGATTTGGCTTTCTTTGGTGAGGTTTGTTACTTGCGTAGATAGGTTTTTGACAGTTCCCTTCAGTTCGTTGTTTTCTAGCATAAGTGTTTCGATTTGTGCCTGGGAAAACTCAAAACTAGCTTTTAGTTCTTTGAGGTCTGTGTGGAGCAGTTCGAGTATAGAGAGTTTATTATTAATGGATGATAGTACACTGACCTCGATAGTTGTCTCATCGTCTGTTTCGGTAGATGAGTCTCGCTTGGTTTTTTTCGTGTAAACTCTCTATGGTGGCTAATAGTCCCAAACATAAACCACACATTTGTTAAATGTACTGTTCTAGGCTGCTTGATAAATAAAGTGTTTTTCTCTCTCTCTCCAGACCTACTATGAAATCATTATGATATTTTCCCCTGTAGCTTTTTCCCCATTTGATGTTTTTAGTGGTCTAATATCCACCTGTGTGTGTGTGTGTGTGTCTGTGTCTGTGTCTGTGTCTGTGTCTGTGTCTGTGTGTGTGTCTGTGTGTGTGTGTGTGTGTCTGTGTGTGTGTGTGTGTGTGTGTGTTTGTGTGTGTGTACGAGTGTGTGTGTGTGTGTGTGTGTGTGTCTAATTTCTCTCTGTCCTGTGTTGTGCAGATGCATGAGGCCAGCGCTGGTGTTGTCCAATCACAGGAAGAGGCCAGCGCTGGTGTTGTCCAATCACAGGAAGTCTGTGTGTCAGACATGTGTCTGTCTGTCTGTCTGTCTGTGTGTGTGGTACATGTGGTCTGCCTACCCTTATCTATCCAAATCCATCTTTTGCGTGTGTGTGTGTGTGCGTCTAAATGTGTGCATATAGGTGAGCGCATGCGTGAGAGGGAGTGATCTGTCCATAGATGTAAGATCAAGCTTTCTCTCTCTCTTTTTCTCTTCCTCCCTCTTTTCCTCTCCTTCTCTTCCCTCTCTCTCCCCCTCTCTCTCTCCTTTTCTCTCTCACTCTTTGGTCCGTCTTTCTCACTCTGTCATCCCCCTGTCTTTCACTCAGTCTCTCTTGTTCTCTTTAACATGTTGAGATTAAAGGTTAATGCAGCGGTGAACGAGAGGATGCGTAGAACGTGAACGAGAACGAGAACGCGACAGGGAGATCCATCATGGCAGCGCGCTGAACAAACTTCTAAACCCAAACACCAACAACTTTCGCCGGATACTTTCAACTCACTTGCTAAAAACAATAAACCACACCGGATAACACAACTTGCCAAGACCCGGAAAACGTATTCACCTTCATTGACAGCTACTTTTACAACGTGGACATCATGAGCCAACCCAACACGAAAAAAACCAAGCGAGACTCATCTACCGAAACAGACGATGAGACAACTAACGAGGTCAGTGTACTATCATCCATTAATAATAAACTCTCTATACTCGAACTGCTCCACACAGACCTCAAAGAACTAAAAGCTAGTTTTGAGTTTTCCCAGGCACAAATCGAAACACTTATGCTAGAAAACAACAAACTGAAGGGAACTGTCAAAAACCTATCTACGCAAGTAACAAACCTCACCAAAGAAAGCCAAATCATGAAAGAAACAATGCTTGACCTTCAGTGTCGCAGTATGCGTGATAATCTGATTTTTTCCGGAATAAGCATGCTAGAAAACATCCCCGATGACCCAGAGAAAGCATTAAAAGACTTAATGTTCGAATGTCTGAAACTTTCCGAAACAACAGTCAAGGAAATCACATTCCATCGCGTACACCGTCTTCCCTCCAAAGACCCCACAAAGCCTCCACCAATAATTGCAAAGTTTGAACACTATAAGCACAAATAACTCCTCAAAAGCAGAGGAAAACATTTAAGAGGAACCAAGTTTGGAATGAACGATCAATTCCCCAAAGAAATACAAAATCGACGCAGAATCCTCGTTCCAATAATGAAACAATTCCGTGAGAAAGGAAAGCGAGCTACGTTATCGGTAGACAAATTATACGTGGACGGAAAGCTCTACCTTGACCGTAACGTCACCACCTGGCTGTAGCTCAGATACCGTAGCTGGCTACCCTGTCATCCTCTATCCCAATAATATATCTCCAATCTCTGTATACCCTGCTGTCGTATCCTAGCTTATGTTATATCTGCTCCTACTGCCTCATTACCTCCCTCTGTATCTCTCAACGTCTTTACCTCTATCTTTCTCTCCTCATCTTTCCGTATCATCTATCATTCTCTGTCTCACATTTCCTCTTTATCTCTCATCCTCTCTAACATCAACATCTTTCCCTCTATCTTTCTGTATGCCTATGTGTGTCCTATCTATCTATGTTCTGTGTCCATACATGATAAGAATCATGTCTATCAATGTGCTGTGCTCATACATGTTTAGTGTTTATATGTGTATCTGGTTTTTCTATGTTCTGTGTCTGACCAAGCCAGCCCGAAAAACCCATCTCAATGAAATATGTAATACTCTGTGGAAGAATTTGATGAAGCTACTCCATGCTGATCTTATTTGTGATATCTGTGCTATTTATTTTTTACAAATCATATTTCAAAAACTTTGTCAACCTGCATATCCTTGTACATGTCATCCCTGCGCTATACGCTTGACTCCTACTCTCTCAATTTCCCCTGCCTCTCCCCCCTCATTCTCAATTCCATGTGCACCTGTGGAACAGCTAATACACTCACCAGTATATATATACAACTATGCATACACTTAAACTTATAACATGGAATGTACGTGGTTTTCATACCTCCTCTAAGCAAATCAAAATAATCAATCACCTTATGAAATTAAAGGCAGATAGTTGCTTCTTACAGGAAACCCATTTAACAGACACAGAGCTACAACATCTCCATTTCAAACAATTTGACAAAATATTCTCATCTACATTTAATAGTAAACAGAGAGGAGTCTCGATCCTTATCAACAAAAACATCCCATTTCAAACTCAACTCATCCACCACAGACCAGAAGGACGATTCGTTATAATCAATATCTCAATCAATCAATTAACGCTTACTCTTGTGAATGTTTATGGACCCTAACAATGATGACCCCAGCTTTTTTCCATAACCTCTTCTCTCTGCTGAACAACTCAAGTAACCTTATTATAGCCGGAGACTTTAATACTGTTGTCATTCCGTCACTTGACCGCTCACATAACCGTAGCAACTCACGACTTTGGCACTCATCAGAAATAATTAAACAATACATGGTTGACTATGGCCTTGGCGATAGCTGGAGAGTGAGAAACCCATCATCAAAAGATTATTCATTTTTCTCCCCAGTCCACCAATCATCTTCGAGAAATGACTTTTTCCTGGTAAGCAACTCCTTAATTCAACATATCTCAGAAAACAATATCCACTCCATTATAATTAGTGATCACGCCCCTGTGTCCCTAAATCTAGCCACCCCATCACAAACCAAACCCTCCGCAAGATGGCGCTTCAACTCCTCACTTTTAGATGACCCTGACTTCACCACTCTGATCAAAAGAGAGTGGGCATCCTTTCTGGAGATTAATGACTCTCCAGAAATATCCCCATCAACTCTTTGGGAAACAGGCAAGGCAGTCATGAAAGGCATAATAATCTCATACTCATCATTCAAGAAAAAACAGCAACAACAGTTAGAAAAGACACTAGAGGAAAAAATTAAACAGCTAAGCAATCTACAGTCAACTATCCACTCTGAAGAAACACAAATCCAGCTAAGACAACTCAAAGCACAATTGGACAGCATCATAAACAAAAAAACGCAGTTCTGCATCCAACAACTAAGATACGATAAATTCCATCTCAGCAACAAAGCAGGCAAATATCTGGCAAACATGTTACAGCATAAAAAAGACAAATCACTTATTCCATCCATTCTCGATTCCTCAGGCAATGCTACTCAGGACCCGCAAAACATCAACAATATCTTCCGACAATTCTATAGTAGTTTGTACCTCAGCCGGTACTGAACCCCACCCAATCAGAATCGACAGCTTTCCTAAATAATCTTGACCTCCCCTCATTAACAACAGACCAAGCAAACTATTTAGACCAACCTATCCTCTTCTGAAGAACTCACCAAAGCCTTACACAGCATGCCTAACAATAAATCACAAGGACCAGATGGATTATCAGCAGAGTATTACAAACATTTTTGGATCTCTTTGCACCATCTTCCTCAGACTAATCACAGACATCAAACCACCTCCACTTATTCCCATCCACATGAATACTGGCAGTCATCACTCTGTCTAAAACCCAATAAGGACCCACACACCCCTCTAGCTACGCCCTCTATCATTAATGAACCTGACCTAAAATCATCCACGAAAACATAAGCCTCCAGGATAGAAACAGTCATCCCTTCATAATTCACCCAGATCAGACAGGTTTTATTAAGAACAGACACGCAATCAGATAACATCCGCAGACTCTTCAATCTCATCAGCATTGTACAAAACAACAACAGAAAACCCATAATTCTATCACTTGACGCAGAAAAAGCATTCGACAAAGTAAATTGGTCTTTTTTATTCACTACACTCAGAAAATTTGGTTTTGGAGAGTCACTCATCCACTGGATAAGAACACTGTACACCTCACCAAAGGCCACAATCGCCACAAACGGGATCCACCTCACAAGCTTTACACTGCACCAAGGAACCAGACAAGGATGCCCCCTCTCCCCATCCCTTTCGCCATTTTCATTGAACCACTCGCTGCAGCAATACGTCAAAACAGTAAAATCAAAGGAATTCATACCAACAACTCACAACAACAGTCAGCCTGTACGCAGATGATCTTCTATATACCCTACAGACCCCCACCCACTCCCTCAAAGAAACATTCAATATCATTAAAGATTTTTCAAAATCTCACACTATACAGTTAACCTGAAAAAAGTCAATTATAATACCACTGTCCGGAGACAGTTGGGACTGCAGCCCATGACCCCACCCTTAACCTCACCACTGGCAACATCAAATACCTAGGGATCACAGTTTCCCCCAGGCTGTCAGAGCTGTTCAATCTAAACTATACACCTCTCCTAAAAAAATTGAAGATGATTATAAACGCTGGAACAAGCTCCCACTCACACTCATCGGTCCGAATTGCTGCAGTTAAAATGAAAACCCTCCACTCAGATCATATACCTGTTCTCGATGATTCCCACCACCCCCACAGCCAAATGGTTCAAAACTCTAGACTCTCTGACAACCCACTTCTACTGGAAAGACAAAAAACCAAGAATTGCACTCACAACCCTACAAAATATGAAAGAGCTAGGCGGACTTGAAGCACCAAATTTCCAACATTACTTCCTGGCAAATCAACTACAATATTTACTCAAATGGACTCAACATCCTACCACACATACCTACCATGGCTCAACCTAGAACAATCCCTATGCTCTCCGGTTTCTATCACAGACCTCCCCTTCTTACCACAGTCATAAAAAAATGGATTTCTATCACAACATTACAATATCCTCAACTCTGACAGCTTGGTGGAAAACCAACAAATCACCAAATCTACCCTAGCACCATGCAGACTCACCCCCATTTGGCACAATCCAGACTTTCAATTGCACAATGCACCCATCTACTTCCCCAAATGGCACCAAAAAGGAATCACCCACCTCCATCACATATTCGAAAATCATCACTTCATCTCATTCACCTCAATTATCCAGAAATGCGGCATCAGGAGGGACCAATTTCTCCAGTACCAACAGTTGAGATCTTTAGACAAATTCAAAATGAAAATAACCAATAACACATTGCAGCCCTCTGAATTAAGTGAACAACTCTTAAAACTCGTGAACCAACCCAAAAAAGTTACATCTCATATCTACAAACTCATCTCTACCTCTAACTGCTCAATAACACTACCCCAAAACAAAATGGGAAAATGACCTGGCACTATCTCCCGACCCCAATTTCTGGACACAAATCTGCAGTAACATCTTTGCAATGACTACCAACACCAACCTACAACTCATACAATATAAGACCATTCACAGAACCCACTTCACCCGTAGTAAGATGTACAAAATGGGATTTATTGACACTGACATCTGCCCACAATGCACTTCAGGAATACAGACTCCTATCTCCACGCCACCTGGTACTGCCAACCCGTTCACTCATTTTAGACCACCGTTATTGAAACAATATCCACCATCCTGGAATGCAGAGTCCCCTTGTCTCCAACACTTTACCTCCTAGGAGACACTTCAAGATTCCCCCTCCTGTCTCAACACAAAATCCCAGTACTCGTCTCTCTAGCTATCACTAAGAAAATAGTCTTCCAGAACTGGTTATCCAAAACATCCTGTCATCTCAAACACTGGTCCAATCTATTATCAGAATACATATCAACAGAAGAAATTCACGCTAGGAAGAATAACAACATATGTGCCTTTAAAGACATATGGAACCCTTTTATAACCTTTCTACAAATTCAGCCGTAGCATAAACCACGCACATCCCCTTCACCCTCCCACTTCTCCAGTTTCATCTCTTTCCCCCTTTTTCCCATCTCATTGGGCTATCATATGCATAATCAG
>NC_045154.1:5390930-5418430 GCF_900700415.2 Clupea harengus | reverse complement strand
AAACCTGTCATTTTGACTTCTTACAGTATATACATGTAATGTGGAAAAATGACTGCAATAAATATTTTTGTGTCAGAATCTTTGCCATTTTGTACACAGTAGAACAAATGTAAATCAATGGTGTTGACAGGTCCTTGTTTAGAATATCTTTTATAGTATTTAGCAATACAAAAACAGAACTACAATATTTTTCTGTATACAAATTTTCAGATTTCAAATACTTTCTGACAGTATATTCCCTAAGTAAGAGTGCTCAGTACAAAACACAAATTGTAGTATGTTGTCAGTGGTAAAATTGTCAATACTGTGAGGGTGTTACACAAAAGTTGAAGTGATGGTCTCAGAGGTTGATATTGATAGCTGTAGTTTGAGTTTTGTTATCCATTGTTAAATAAATGAGAAAACATACATTTTCAATTGAGCACAAATTGTAGGTTTTGATGGAAATGTTTGGCTTTGATGGGTGTGTGATAAGTTTTGAGAAAGTGGTGTCATTCTGCAAACATCATAAAGTGTTTTGGTCATTTCAGCTTATGTTAAGGGCTGTGTGTGAGCTGTTTTGAAAATGTAAACAGTGAATGGAAAAATGTGCCAAAGCAATCGAAAAAAACTGTAATGTCCTATGTTCTCATTTACATTTCAGGAATTAATTACATAATGCTACATCCTGTATCATAATCTAGTGGATTCATTTTTTATTTTATTTTTTCGTGGATTCATATTTTCTTTTAAAACCTTTTTTTTCAAATGTTTATTCAAAGGCGTTTACCCTCTTTCAAAATTCCAAACTGTTATAACTCCAGTTATACAGAATATGGGTATATTTTCCTTGCGTTATTTGTTCATGTTTTGACTAAATAAAGCCTGGGGGGAAACCCACACATTGTGTTACAGAGCCTGAGGAATGACTGCAGGGAGAACAAACTTTCCTACACAGAAGATTAAATGAATTATTATAATTTACTCTAATCTTAGAAGCACTCAACTAATAGGAGAGAATCTCAGGCAAGTAGGCAGCAATGTGAGCTTAAGACTGACATGTGGGGCTTTAGACTGACATGTGGGGTATTAGGGTCTTTAGACTGATATGTGGGGCTTTAGACTGACACGTGGGGCTTTAGACTGACATGTGGGGCATTAGACTGACATGTGGGGCTTTAGACTGACATGTGGGGCTTTAGACTGATATGTGGGGCTTTAGACTGATATGTGGGGCTTTAGACTGACATGTGGGGCTTTAGACTGACATGTGGGGCATTGGACTGAAATCTGAGGGTTTAGACTGACATGTGGGGCATTAGACTGACGTGGGGCATTAGACTGACATGTGGGGCTTTGGACGTCCACCACCCACTACACAGAACTCTCAATGGACAGAGGAGCATATTCAGTGGCAGACTCCTGTCACTGTCATGCTCATCGGACAGGCTGAGGAAGTCCTTTGTCCCCAGGGCCATTCAGCTTTCTAACGCCACGCAGAAGGGGAGGGGGAGGGAGATGGACTTCTCTGCATGAGTCTACCTCAGTCTGCCCTCCCTTGCTCATCTCATCTCATCTCAGCCCCATGCACAGACTTTACCACTTATATATTCTGCACTATCACTTATCACTTTGCTCTTTGCACTTTCCAAACACACACACACACACACAAGCACAAGAACACTATCTTGCACTATCCATCCACACAAGCACAAGATCACTATATTTTTTTGCACTCTCCACACCAGCAGCACAAGAACACTTTCCTCCTGGACACCGACACTGTCACAATCATTGCATTTAGTTCTCATTCCTGTATCTGTAAACACTCCGTGTGAATATGTTCTCCCTATGTATATGTGATTTATGTATGTATGTCGGTGAGGTGTATAAGTGTATACGTGTATAAGCTACTGGATGACCTAAATTTCCCTTGGGATTAATAAAGTATTCATCTATCTATCTATCTATCATGATTCGATACACTGGTACACACCCAATGTACAGAACAACTAACCCACTGTGGCACTGTGAAATAACCCTGGATCATTATAATAACCACTGTACAATTACTCCCGCAATCATATTTATTTATTTTATC
Organism: Clupea harengus; assembly: GCF_900700415.2. Taxonomy (NCBI): domain Eukaryota; kingdom Metazoa; phylum Chordata; class Actinopteri; order Clupeiformes; family Clupeidae; genus Clupea; species Clupea harengus. The sequence goes on along the minus strand of NC_045154.1, from coordinate 5,416,350 downwards.
CTTCATACTCATACGTCAAATATTTATCCCTGCACTTATTGGACTTGTATTGTATTGCCATAACAACCGTGAGCTAATCTGGAGTTAATGTTAGCTAACATGCTAGTTTTTCTAACGACTTTTTAAATCCTCCTTTTAAATCTTTTGCTCTCATTAAATGGAGAATAAAGTGCCAACGTTGTCAGTGTCAATATTCTGTGTATTACACCAAAACATTATCCTGGCAATCACCAGACCAAGCTCAATCTTATTTAAGATTGCAGATCGGGCTGGTTTACCCAATCTACCAGAACATAATAGTAGTCAGTAATTGCAGAAGGGGAAAAAAATGAAAGAGAGAGATCATTTTCTATCTAAAAACATGGTAAATGCACCAGAATGCGGGAAATTGCATCTACATATTTCGAAATGTTCTGGGGGAGAAGCACCAGACCCCCCGCCAAAATATGTCCCCCCCACTCTCAAAATGCTGCTGACGCCCTTGCTTGGCTCATTCAAAAAAGAGTACACTTAAAAGTAGGTACGTGCTTCACAGCAAACTTTTTGGAAGGGTTATTCGTTTGGAGATATTCTTTGAAGTATATTTGAAAGAAATTTCACTTCAGATTTTTGTATTAATGACTTGTGATCTTTTATTTTTGAACTTTGCTACGATGTGACCAAACAATTGAGAGCGGTGAAAGCGCCTAGTTTTAGTGAATGAACTTGACTTGAACGAGACCATACGTGACTATTGGAATAATTCATGACAATTTTTCTGAACTATTTGAGTAATTAATAAAAGAGACATATTTTGAGTATTTTCGGAAAACTTTATTTTTGAGAAAAATGGCCAGCTACGACGAAGCGGAAATAACTACTGTTAAAAGTCTGGATGAAGCCGCGGCACGTCTACGCTCATCTAAAACAGGACAAATGTATGAACATCGTGAATGATGTAATGATGATGAAAGACTTTCTTGTCGAAGTTAAAGGTTAATATGGTTAAGTTTAATGAGTTCCTAGAGGATTCCTACATTGGAATGTTGGATGAGGACGTAAAAAAAGGAAGACAACGAAAAATGTTACCAGCCTAGATGTTCACAGATGACGGACTTTTTAGCAAACGTCACTAAATAGAGTTCTGCGATAGAAAATCCTAGTTTACTAGGTGAGGTTTAATCTTCGGTCACCCAGTTAGAAGAATTTCCCCTTGGGAAGATTGAGAATACAAACGCAAGCGCTGGTTTGAACAATGTAGATACTCAATCAGTATCCAGTGCGTCCTCATCCTCCCTATGCTTTAGAGAGCAGCTTTAATGGCCAAAGAAAAACATGCCATTGAAGAGCAGGAACAAGAGTTTAGAAAAAGGAACATTGGATTTGCATAGAGAAATAGCAGCCACCAGAGCAGATATAAACGATCCAAAAGAGGCGTGAATGTCAATGCTTAACCCTGTGCAGCCTGACCTGACCGCTCATCAGACACCTGTATTGGGTGCAGATGCAGCAGAAGTGATAGCTAGCCCACCAGCAGTTACGGATGCAGCAGAAGTGATAGCTAGCCCACCAGCAGCTACAGATGCAGAAGTGATAGCTAGCCCACCAGCAGCTACAGATGCAGAACTGCACTAGTAGCTGGAGAACTTGTTTTATTCTCAATAGGAATAAAAAGAATTTCCCCGTCGTTAGGACCAAGACAGGTTTAATCCCCCCTTAATGTGGACACAGACATGGCCAGCAGTGGTACCATCACAACAGCAGCAGGCCTCAGCTCCTAGCATTCACACACACACACGCACTCACACATACACCCACACACACACACACTCACACACACACACTCACACACACACACACACACACACACACACACACACACACTCCACACACACACACGCACTCACACATACACCCACACACACACACACTCACACACACACTCACACACACACACACACACACACACACACACACACTCCACACACACACACACACACACTCCACACACACATTTTGTGCGTGTGCGTATGTGTGCTTAGGGATGAGAATTGATAAGATTTTAACGATTGCGATTCCATAACGATTCTTGCTTATCGATTCGATTCCTTCTCGATTCTCTTATCGATTCTTTTTGGGCAAGGAAAAAAAAAGAGTACAAACGAGTTTATTTACATTCATTTTCTTTTATATAATATTCTTTGAATATATGATGCACAGCATATACAGTATGTATGTATACATTTACATGTTTTAAATAACCAAAAACAAACCTAAGAATAGGTCAACAAACTCTCAAAGTAGGGTCCAGAGACCCATAGCCTAGGGATCCTTTTCCTTTGATGGGGTGCCAGGGGGTCCCAACAAAGAAAAAAGTATTTGTTTTGACTATAATTCCAACCATAAGTAACAGAATGTATGACTGATTTGGTATTGGGTTTCATATAATTGTTGTAATAAAACATCTAAACTCAAAGATCTCATCAGATGGGGGAGCCTGGAAAATAATCTTATCAAATAGGGATCCCTCCCTGGTCTAATTTGTGGCAGTTTAGTGGTTCTTGATATACCAGAGTTTGAGAACCGCTGTGCTAAATAATATTTGAACATGCTAATTACAGTGCTGTTTTTTTAACTTGAATTCACCTTGAAATAAAAATAAAATAAACAGAAAAGTGAAAGCTGGTTTACACAATGAAACAACTGGCACTAACACAATAGGCTGTTAGAGTTTACCTTCCATATTAACAGATGAAGCGCTAACGTTAGCTGCTCTGCTGTTGCTTGGTTGAGATTCATTAACGTTATCTTCACTCCGTAGCGCTCAAAAACGCAACATTCCTGCAAAGTTATTGCATGCAGTATGGACAAATGTTTCGGAGTAATGGTAGTTTTTCCCCCCTTTGACGAAAGAGACGTTTTGCAAGCATTTGCAAGTGGCCCTGTGGTCATCTTTTTGCGTGAAATATAACCACACTTTTGAACGCCATGTTGGCTGCAGTCTAAAACAAAAGCTGCATGCACGTGACATACCTAAACGGCAGTTACATCGATACCGGAATAAAAAAAAAAAGTATTTTAAGTATTGATAGCGGAATCGAAAAAGACTTTGGCTAACGATTCCAAGGAATCGGCCCACTGGGAACCGATTCTTAACAAGAACCGGTTCTCGATTCCCATCCCTATGTGGGCTTGTGTGTGTGTGTGTACGTGTCTGTGTGTGTGTGTGTGTGTGTGTGTGTGAGTGAGTGTGTGTGTGTGTGACTCCAGTGTTTAAGTAAAGATAACTGATGACTGAATAAAAAGGTCATGATTTGGCTGGAGTCAGTTACACAGTGTCAGGGCAAAGTCTACCTCTCTCTCTCTCTTTGTCTCCCTCTCTCTCTCTCTCTTTGTCTCCCTCTCTTCTTCCCTCTCTCTCTCACTCATTGTCTCCCTCTCTCTCTGTCTCTCTCTCTGTCTTTCTCCCTCTCTCCCTTTCTCTCCCTCCCTCTGTCCCCCTCTCTCTCTCTCTCTCTCTCCTTCTTTCATCTCCTCATCTTCTGTTCAGGTTTCCAAGCCCTCTAATATTCACTTAGGGAGTGTTTGTGTGTGTGTGTGTGGGTGTATGTATGTATGTATGTGTGTGTGTGTGTGTGTGTATGAGTGTGTGTGTGTGTGGGTGTATGTGTGTGTGTGTGTGTGTGCGTGTGTGTGCGTGGGTGTATGTGTGTGTGTGCGTGTGCGTGTGCGTGTGCGTGTGCGCGTGTGGGTGTATGTGTGTGTGTATTTGCTCGACTGGTTAGGTGCTGCAAGTATCAGGAAGTAGAGTAGGAGCCCCACCCATCACACACACACACACACACACACACACACACACACACACACACACAAACACACACACACACAGAGATGTCTGAATTAGGTGTGTGTGCTGATAACACAGGGGTGGGTGTGTCCATTTTTGATTCAAACACAGAAGTTCCTCTGCAGTGACTCATTAACAGACACACAGTGACACACACACACAGACACACACACACACACACACACACAGTGACAGACACACAGTGACAGACGCACAGTGACCAGCCAGATCGCAGTCGGCAAGGCAACAGCCACAGGTGAACAAGGGGGCTGCCGTGAGCACAGCTAGATTGGAGAGGAGGGGACCAGAAGGAGGCAACACGTTACAGAAGAGTGAATAAAAGAACGAGGGAGAGAGAGAGAGCGAGAGAGAGAGAGAGAGAAGTGGAAACGTCCTGTCCTGTAAAGGTAATAAAAGAACGAGAGAGAGAGAGAGAGAGGGAGAGAGAGAGAAGTGGAAACGTCCCGTCCTGTAAAGGTATCACAAAGAGGAACTTGGAGCCCTGCGGAGCGAGGAGCATTGCCATGGCGACGGTGTCTGTCCCTCTGAGCGTGCTGCGCCTGCTGGAGGTGGCCCTGACCTGCGTGAGCTTCAGCCTGGTGGCGTCGGTGGGCCACTCTTCCTCCTCCTACTGGGCCTGGTGCATGTTCAGCTGGTGCTTCTGCTGCTTCCTCACCCTCCTCATCCTCGTGCTGGAGTTCGCCCGCCTCAGCGCGCGCCTGCCCATCTCGTGGGACGACTTCACCACCTCCTTCGCCATGCTGGCCGCCCTCATGCTGCTGGCCGCCTCCATCATCTACCCCTCCGTGGTGTTCTCCTGCCCCGGCTGCGCCCGCCAGGTGGCCGCCAGCGTCACGTCCTGCCTGGCGTTCCTGGCGTACTGCGTGGAGGTGGGCGTGACCAGGGCGCAGCCGGGGCAGGTCAGCGGGTTCCTGTCCACGGTCCCGGGCCTGCTGAAGGTTCTGGAAGCATTCGTGGCCTGCATCATCTTCATCTCCCTGGAGCCGGCGCGCGTGTCGGCGTTCCCTGGGCTGCAGTGGTGCGTGGCGGTGTACGCTCTGGCCTTCATCTTCTCCCTGCTCATCATCATCCTCACCGTGGGCCGCCTGCTGGGCGCGTGCCCCTGCCCGCTGGAGCAGGTGCTGGTGGCCTTTAACGTGCTGGCCGTGCTCATGTACGCCACTGCTGTTATCGTCTGGCCCGTCTACGCCTTCCGGAACAATCCGCGGCCCTCCAACTGCCGCCACTGCCCCTGGGACGGCCTGGTGGTGGTCTCCTTCATGACGTGCGTCAACCTCCTCGCCTACATTGTGGACACCGTCTACTCTGTCCGACTTGTGTTCTTCGTCACGCCATCTTAGGACGTCCTCCATCATCTTCATCATCATCATCATCATCATCACTGGCATCACACACTAACCATCTGAGACAGAACAATGGGGCTTAAATATTGGAGACAAACCCAGACACGCCCAGATGCCAGCTAATACGGTTCAGATCTGGATTCCACCCATGACTGCTGTTAGTTTGATGCTAACATGCTAGCTTTCATTTACACCTGATGCTAACACGCTAGCTTTCATTAATATCTGATGCTAACATGCTAGCTTCCATTAGCATCTGATGCTAACATGCTAGCTTTCATTAACATCTGATGCTAACATGCTTGATGGAGATAATTTCCAAACACTGTTATTAATATATTCCTTGTATGACTCATGTGCTTATGTAGGCAGGAACATGGCTTCTCTGTGTTTCTGCATGTGTGTAACTTAGAATATTAGGTGCCACTTAGTCTGCATATGTACAAGAGCATGTTTAGACCAGAGGTGATAAGAAGGGTCGAACTGTGCTTCTTCCGACCTTGTGCAAAACTTCCATCCTTGCCTCGGACGTGAGAAATCCACCACCTGGTTTTCCCTGCTGAACGCTCAACTTCTGTCTATATAAACTTAGAAACCGATGTGTTTATCATGGCTTCACTTTCAGCCTTGTGTTGTGAGTGAGCCCGATTGCAATTGTTGTTTGTCTAATAAACATACTTATATGCAGCTCCGGAGTCCTGAGGTAACTAGGGTGAATTTTCACCTATCAATGGTAGCTTTCATTAACATCTGATGCTAACATGCTAACTTTCATTTACACCTGATGCTAACATGCTAACTTTCATTTACACCTGAGGCTAACACGCTAGCTTTCATTAACATCTGATGCTAACATGCTACATTTAATTAACATCTGATGCTAGCATGCTAGCTTTCATTTACACCTGATGCTAACATGCTAATGACTAAACATACTTAGGTTATAAAACCTTTATTGCCTTTTATATCATAACTGCTGTAGGTGTATGTGTATGTTGTGGTGTTGTCTGTTGCCTTACATGGAGAAACTGAGTGAGTGAGCTTTACCTCAGAGAGTCTGTCTGCTCTGCATGAAACTGTCTGTCTGCTCTGCATGAAACTGTCTGTCTGCTACATGTGGAAATGGAAATGCATTTGTACCAGCATGAGAGCATCACTTCCTGTGGATTATGGATTACTGATTGATTGATTGATTGATTGATTATTTACAAACCTGCTGACCTCACTGCCAATCCCTTCAATAGCTGAGTAATGGCAGGACGTACAGTGGCTGTGCACACACACACACACCCGTGGACATGATTGGCTTTTGAACAGGGTAGTGACTGAGACTCCTTAAATGGAAATGTTGGCACGCTGACAAATAGTCCTAGATTACAGTGTGTGTGAAAATTGTGCCAAGCAGGTTAGTGTGTTAAATGTTGCTCGGAAAGGTGGTATTTCCATTCCTGACCTGAAGGGGGCAGAACTCCCAGACTCTGACTGAGGTAAATGAGCTAAAATGCTGCAAGGAGATGCTGTTTTTCTGTGTTTATCTGGGCTGTGGTTGGATCGTTGTTTTTCTACTTAGGAAGGTTCCTAACAGTGAAATGATCCTGAAGTATCTCAGTGGCAGCCATGATCAGAGCTGGATTCTCTAAATGTGAAGGAAAGGTGGTGAGTGTGTGTGTGTGTGTGTGTAAGTGTGTGTGTGTGTGAGTGTGTGTGTGTGTAAGTGTATGTGTGTGTGTGTGTGTGTGTGTGTGTGTGTGAGTGTATGTGTGTGTGAGTGTGTGCGGGTCCCCAATGCTTCCTTTCTTATTCTCTAAATGCGGAGGAAAGGTGGTGAATGTGTGTGTGTGTGTGAGTGTGAGTGTGTGTGTGTGTGTGTGTGTGTGAGTGTGTGTGTGTGTGAGTGTGAGTGTGTGTGACACTGTGTGAGTGTGTGAGTGTGTGTGTGTGTGAGAGTGTGTGTGTGTGTGAGTGTGTGTGTGTGAGTGTGTGTGTGTGTGTGAGTGTGTGTGTGTGTGAGTGTGTGCGACGCCCAATGCTTCCTTTCTTATTCTCTAAATGCGGAGGAAAGGTGGTGAGTGTGTGTGTGTGAGTGTGTGTGTGTGTGTGGTGCACCAATGCTTCCTTTCTCGTCTCCTCTAGCAACCTTTACGAAAGGAAAAGGAGATAAAACCGCATTCGGATTCTCATAGCGCTAGGATTTTCTTTTCCTAAATTCTCATGACTTCTTCTTTGCATCTTTCCCTGACTTCATGATGTTTTCCATCCAGGTCAAAGGTCTTATGAGGTCATCTTTCACCATGTGTGTGTGTGTGTGTGTGTGTGTGTGTGTGTGTGGTCTTATGAGGTCATCTTTCACCATGTGTGTGTGTGTGTGTGTGTGTGTGTGTGTGTGTGTGTGTGTGGTCTTATGAGGTCATCTTTCTGACTATCTGACCACAGCCCCCCGGTCTTGCCTTGCGTTTGGCACCCTGTTATTTAAATGCCATATCCAGCCCTAATCCAACCCTAATCCAGCTCTAATCCAGCTCTGATCCGAACCTTATCCAGCCCTAATCTGGCTCTGATCCGAACCTTATCCAGCCCTAATCAAGCTCTAATCTAGCTCTGATCCGAACCTTATCCAGCCCTAATCCAGCCCTAATCTAGCTCTGATCCGAACCTTATCCAGCCCTAATCTGGCTCTGATCCGAACCTTATCCAGCCCTAATCAAGCTCTAATCCAGCTCTAATCCAGCTCTGATCCAGCTCTAATCCAGCTCTGATATAGTCCATCTATGTGCTGTCTACTGTCAGTTTAATAAAACAACATGGTGATGAGACATTTGATTGGCTGCTGTATTGTATGTAAGGGTTGTATTGTGTGTGTGTTTGTGTGTGTATGTAAGTGTTGTATTGTGTGTGTGTGTGTGTCTCTGTGTGTGTGTGTGTGTGTGTGTGTGTGTCTGAGAGTGAAGGCATACCCTGAGTGAGTGAAAAACTGATGTATGACTAAAAGCACATTAACTGCACTACAGAACACTCCAGAACGACAAGAAGGTCAAAAAGGGTGTTTAAACAAAAGGAAGAACATTATCAACTGATAACTGATAACCCCCTTCTCTCTCTCTCCCCCCCTCTCCCTTTCTTTCTCCCTCCCTCCCTTTCTTCCTCTCCCTCCCTCCCTCCCTTTCTCCCTCTCTCCCTTTCTTCCTCTCTCTCTCTGTCGATCTCTATCTCCCTCTCTGTCTTATCTTTTCTCTCTCTCCCTCTCTCTCTCTCTTCCTCCCTCTCTATCAAACATGGGTGTGACTTAAGGGGTGATGTCACTATGTACAGTAGAGGTTGATTGTATGTTGGACATGGAAACACACACACACACACATGCGCTCACACCCACAGACACACACACTACGTCCCTATCTTAACCAGTTCACTGAGATAAATCCCTCTGTAATTGTCACGACAGAGCCCGGACCTGCACCAGCCACGCCCCCGTTGGTTTCCACTCGCTCACTCTCACCGGAACACTGATCACGTACACCTGTATCCTCACTCACCTGCACCGCGTTAACACTCACCGGGTTCATAATCACCCACACCTGTCACAGCCCCTACATATACCTCACACTCCCTTCACGCGGTGTCTGGTATCGCACTTCAACGGATGCACAACCTTGGATTTCCCGCAACCTGACTTTCAAGAGGATTACATACTCTCCTGTCTTAATTTGTATCAGTTTAGTTGATCTCCTTAGTTCCCGTTTAGCGTATCACCTTAGTTATAGTTTAGTTAGGGCCTTGCCGAGTGTGACTCGCAACGGCTTTTCTGTTATAGTTTGTTCGCTCAGAGGTTGCCTTTGCTTAGTTTAGTTCTGCGATTAGATTGCGCGTTCCGCCAGTTCCCAGCAGTGCTACGAGCCTGTGCCCCTCCGAGGGTTGTGACTGTGTTGTCGAGGATTAACCCCTCAGCCTCTCCGTGTTCGTATCAGCACCACTGTGTCTGCAACCTGTTGTCTGTCCTGTGTGTTCCTGGCTGTCTCTGTCTGCAATAAACTCTGTGACCACTATTCCGATCTCAAAGTCTGTTCGTTCCGTGACAGTAATAGCATTTATTTCTGACACGGATCTAACACGCCCACGCACACACACACACACACACTACCTCCTTATCTGAAGCAGCTCACTGAGATAAAGCACTCTGTAATGGCCTCTATTTCTGACACAGATCTAACACGGGTCAGCCCAGAGTTTTATGCTAGTATGCTAGTTGTTTTGTGCTAGTATGCTAGTTGTTTTGTGCTAGTATGCTAGTTGTTTTGTGCTAGTATGCTAGTTGTTTTATGCTAGTATACTAGTTGTTTTGTGCTAGTATGCTAGTTGTTTTATGCTAGTATGCTATTTGTTTTGTGCTAGTAAGCTAGTTGTTTTGTGCTAGTATGCTAGTAGTTTTATGCTAGTATGCTAGTTGTTTTGTGCTAGTATGCTAGTTGTTTTATGCTAGTATGCTAGTTGTTTTATGCTAGTAGTTTTATGCTAGTATGCTAGTTGTTTTGTGCTAGTATGCTAGTTGTTTTATGCTTTTATGGTGGATTCACGGGGGCAGCCGTAGGCAGTGGCTTTCTGACTTAATATAATTTGGCCTGTTACATATGGTAGATCCAGATCACACCGTACTCTAGATGGCCTGTAGTCTGGTTCTGGTCCAGGCTGTGCTAGAACCAGGCCACATGTGATCAAGCGAGGGCTAGAACTTGCAACTGGCAGATCAGTGTGAGAGTGACCATCTGTCTGGTGAGATCATAGTGACTATCATAGTGTCTGGTGAGATCAGTGTTGTCATAGTGACTATCATAGTGTCTGGTGAGATCAGTGTTGTCATAGTGACTATCATAGTGTCTGGTGAGATCAGTGTTGTCATAGTGACTATCATAGTGGCTGGTGAGATCAGTGTTGTCATAGTGACTATCATAGTGGCTGGTGAGATCAGTGTTGTCATAGTGACTATCATAGTGTTTGGTGAGATCAGTGTTTTGTTGTTGTTAATAATTGCTCAGACTTGCTGAAAAGAATTTGACACATGGCACTGACAATTGTAACGGAGTTGAAAAATCCGTTTAACAATATAATACAGTACAGTATAAAACAGTATATACAATGAGTTTCGCCATAATTCATCAGTTGTAAATAATGTTGGTGTTTTGGAGCCACCTCTGGAGCTGTGGTGTACTGCAGGTCTGCAGTTTATATGTGTGTACAAGTGCCGTTACTAGACAGAAAAAGTTTGCCTGTCAACGGTAGGTCCACTGTACAAAATGACCCACACGATTTATAAACTTCCAGATTAATAAATGCAATGAATGTCGACAACTTCGACATATTACATGTAATTTATATGATTAGTATGTATTGTGTTGTTTGTAAATAAGTTTTATCAATGGGCACAGAGTTTGATCATATTTTGTATACCACGAGGTTCATCATTATACACACTGATTAGCTAGCTAGTTCGCTGGGAATTTCCCATTCTCCACGTTCCGTAAGCTAGCTAACCGTACTGCAATACTGAATGTATTTTGCCATTTGATTTTATTGGTGCAGATGCTGTGTACCAACTGTGACATTTGTGCATGAACAGGTATGTTGCTGTTGCAATAGTGTGTTATATGTGTGAAATATGTGCATTGTTGTTTAAATTGTTTGTGCGCTGTTTTACTTGTGCGTGATTAATGTGTTGTTTAAATGAGACAGAAAAAGTTTGCCTGTCAACGATGCTGTGTACCAACTGTGACATTTGTGCATGAACAGGAATAAAAGAATCAGTTGCAGTTGCAGTATTCGTCAGTCCTAAGTTTGACCACCGTCACACTGGTGCCGTGACCTTGCGATTCAAGATCAGCTTGATGCAGATCGCCTGACCGAGGGTGCAGCGTGGTTTGGAGGAATTCCGTGTTGGAAAGTCATTTGTGCTGGAGCTTGATTATGGTCAGGTACTCGGGACTATCAAAGCATCACTGACAAGATAGGATTTTGGTTATTTTCACACTGTTTATATACACTGTATATGAAATCTGTTATTGAGTTTTATTTTATTTGTCTTTTATTTTCTATTTATATGTCCATTTCTTCTCTATTGTCTTGCCTAGAGGTAAAATGGCTAGCAAGTTTCCATGTGATGAGTCTGAGATTAGTCACTTCTCTTTCGGGAGGGGTAGAGGTGTAATGGGGATAAATGTACAGCCCAGTAGGTCTGTTGGGAGGGATGTGGGTGCTTCACCTGTGTTGACTGCTAGAGATAGGGACTTAAGATCGAGTCAGGATCTAGGTGAGTCACCTATGGGGCAGGGGCCGCAGGATGGGCCACACCACTCAACACCTAGTGGTGAAAATACGACATTACACAAGTTCAGTGATATGATTTACCAGCTGGGCTCTCAGATAGGTGAATCAATTGTAGCCTCACTCCTGTCTAGTGGTGCTATTGGTGGCGCTAACCACAGTAGTGCTAACTTACACAACGCAGAGTACCAGAACACTCATACTGGCAATATGAATACATTGAATGACAATTCACACGTTAGAGTCGTCGTGAAATCTGATAAGGAACCTGTTATTTTCAGGGGGGATAAGACTGACAAATACACAGTGACTGAATGGGTTGAGTTGATGAAATCGTACCTCAACAAACAAAACTATGGTGTCCAGTCACAGATAGAGGTGGTAATGGGGAGGCTGATGGGGAAAGCCAGGGATGTAGTTAAGATAGGCTTCAGGAGTGATCCCTTGCTTGAGACTTCTTGTACCCCAGATGTGATATATAACATACTGAAACAGTATTTCAGTGACACATCTTCATGCCTGCCCTTATAAGACTTCTACTCAACCCTGCCAAGTCAGAGAGAAAATCCAATTGATTACTGGATACGCCTCAATAAAGCTGCAGACTTAGCTGAGGAAGGCTTACAACGTCAGGGCAGACAAGCAGAGAACATGGGGGGTGAAATTGCGAAGATGTTTGTGAAGCACTGCCCAGATCCAGAGCTTGCGTCTGTGTTTAAGTACAAACAGATTCATGAGTGGACATCGAAGGAAATACAGCAGAGGATAGATGAATATCATCGAGAGCGTGTGTCTTCTGTGAAGGTGTGCACAACTCAGACCCGTGCGGCGGCACTGCTTTGTCAGGAAATGCATACAGAGCCTTACAGTGTAGGCAACATGGAGACATGCAGTGGCAACTCTTAACGTCTTACCCAGCTCTCTCTCTGGGGGTTATGCCATCTCTCTCTCCTTCACCTGTCTTGTCCCAGGCCCAGCAGCAGCCCTTCTCTCCAGGTCACCAGGGCCAACAGCCTTATTCCTCTCCTCTGTCGCAGAACCGTCAGCAGACTCTCTCTTCTCTGCCGCAGTACCAGAGACAGCCTCCATCTTCCGTGCCACAGGGCCAGTTGCCTCCAAGTCAACAGCAAGGCAGTGATGCTACTCTTGGAGAGATGATGTCTATGCTCAGGGAGCTTCTGACTAAAGTGCAGGTTGGAGAGGGAAGGCCCACCTGGCGGCGTGGTGGTCGACAAGTCCGCAGCCGGACCCACTTCAACCGTGAAACCAACTGTCAGGTCTGTAACGGAAGAGACCACACTACAGAGGTCCACTGCCGCTCTGACCGTCTTTGTTTTACCTGCTTCAAGCCTGGCCATTCAAAGCATTCATGTCCCAGCGGTGCATCAGGCCGCGATGTTGGGCAGGGAAACTGAATGACCTGTACTTTAAGGGAGGCTGTACAGGTCCTGAAGAAAACTCCCACATACATGATGCTGCAGCAGAGACTGTTATCATTCAAAACACACAGAAACTTAGGAGCAGTGACAGTTTATTTTACACTCCTGTTAAAATCGGAAAAGTGACTCTTGGCGCTATGTTAGATAGTGGTTCAATGGCTTGCTCTTTAAGTGCAGAAGCGCAGCGGAAGCTTAATGAAGCTGGTGTTGTCTCTCTTAGCAGTCAGGAGGTGACTAGTGTGGTTTTTGTTGGATGTGGTGGCATTCGTGTGAGGCCTAAATCAGTGGTGAATCTAGAGATGGAAGTCTATGGATGTAGTGTGTCAGTGCCTACCTTTGTTGTGGAGAATCAACGGGATGAATTAATCATTGGCTGTAATGTCATCAGGTATATAGTCAGCAAGCTCAAGGGAGATCCAAGCTACTGGGAGGCTCTGTCAACATCAGGCTTCGGTAACCACGAACTTGAACAGTTCCTCTCTCTACTAGCTGGGCTGGAGTGCTGGTCTGATGATGTGGTCCCAGACAAAGTAGGCACAGTCAGATGCAACAGAGCTGTTACCCTGACAGCTGGCAGTGAGCACCTTGTGTGGGGGACCCTTCCTAAAAATGTGAAGATATCTCCTGGTAGTACCGTCATGACTGAACCAACCTCTTCCCACTCTGCACCAAGGGGCGTTATGGTTGCCAGAGTAGTGACGCCTCTCTGGGGTGACAGATGGGTTCCACTCAAGATCCTTAACCTCTCAGACAGCCCAGTCACGTTGCGTAGGAACGCCAAGCTTGCAGATGTCTACACCTGTCTTGCGCTGGAGGATATGGAGGTTCCAGAGCTCAGGAGCTCTCTTCAGGCTACATCTGTTGAGCCTGCTAGCACATCAGCTCCATCAGATGTCGAGACCATGCAGGAGAGACTGGTACGTGTCGGCCTAGGAGACCTGGACCTCGGATCTTGTGATGTGTCAGCAGACTGGCGGGGAAAGTTGACCGATCTTGTGCTTAAATATGAAGATGTCTTCTCTCGCCATAATCTGGACTGTGGTGAAGCCAAGGAGTTTGTGCATCGGATTCGTCTCACAGACGAGAGGCCATTCCGTCTGCCCTACCGACGTGTTCCACCTGCCGAATACCAGAAGCTCCGCCAAGTCCTCACTGAGATGGAAGAGAAAGAAATCATTAGGAAGTCAGCCAGTGAGTTTGCTTCACCTCTTGTCCTTGTATGGAAGAAAAATGGTGACTTGCGAGTGTGCACAGACTTCCGCTGGCTCAACAAACGGACACTGAAGGATGCCCATCCTTTGCCACACCAAGCTGATTGCTTAGCTGCCCTGGGTGGGAATGCATTCTTCAGTACGATGGATCTGACATCTGGCTTCTATAATATGCCACTCCATGAAGATGACTGCAAGTATTCTGCATTCACAACGCCCATGGGCTTGTATGAGTACAACCGGCTTCCCCAGGGCCTGTGCAACAGTCCAGGCAGCTTCATGAGGATGATGACCTCCATATTCGGTGACCAGAATTTTCTCAGCCTCTTATGTTATCTTGATGATTTGTTGGTCTTTGCTCCGACTGAGGAGTTAGCTTTGGAACGGCTGGAGCTGGTTTTCAGTCGCCTTCGCCTGCACAACCTGAAATTAGCTCAGAAGAAGTGTTGGTTGCTCAGGAGGTCCGTGAAGTTCCTTGGGCACATCATTGATGGATCTGGTGTGTCCACAGATGCCGCCAAGGTTGAGGCTGTCAGCAAAATGACCACAGCAGATCTAATGGAGCCTGATGGACTCACGCCGTCTCAGAAGCGTGTCAGATCATTTCTGGGGATGGTGAACTATTATCAGCATTTTGTGCCTAATTACTCTGCCATGGCAAGGCCTCTCTTTGAACTCCTGGCTGGCCAGAAGCAGAAGCGCAAGGGAAGACCGCGCATTACACGCACTCCTCAGTCACGGAGGTTGACGCCTGCTGACTGGACAGCCGACCACCAACAGGCATTTGAGGGTCTGAAGGCAGCTTTGGTGACCTCAGTTGTTTTGGCTCACCCAGACTTCACTCGTCCATTTGTGTTGTGCACTGATGCCTCCTTGGATGGATTGGGAGCGGTTCTCTCACAGGTTCAGGAGGGTGACACTGTGGCGCGGCCTGTGGCTTTCGCCAGTAAATCCCTTTCACGGGCTCAGAAGAAGTACCCTGCTCATCGCCTTGAATTCCTTGCGTTGAAGTGGTCTGTGTGTGACAAGTTTAGTCACTGGCTTAAGGGTCATGTCTTCACTGTGTGGACCGATAATAATCCCCTCACACACATCATGACGAAACCACGGCTGGATGCCTGTGAACAGCGGTGGGTAGCAAAGTTGGCCTCCTATGTATTCGACATCAAGTACATCCCCGGCCCCAAGAACACTGTGGCGGATGCGCTTAGCCGGCGGCCGTTTGCGAAGCCAGTGGTTGGAAAGAGGTTGCTTCAAGACGCTTACAGTGAGCTCCTCGTAAAAGCGGTTCCAGTCTCTTCTGACTCTGTCCAGGAAGCTTTCCGACACTCGAACACCATTCGGGATGACCATAGCAGCAAGGGAGAGGAAGAGCTTTATGTGTCTCAATGTGTGAAGACCCAGTCCTTCTCCAAAGACGAAGTCTCTGCCATCCTGGAAACACACAGCCTTTGGGAGTCCGGTGCCAGGATGCGAGCTGTGAACGCTCTCCAGCATCTCCCGCAGCTAATTCCCCCTGATGACAATCCCTTATCCGTGTTCTCGGAGAATGAGTTACTGTTAGGGATTTATTTCACCCTTTTAAGGACTGTAATTAACCTCAGAATTAAGAGTCACACAATCAAGAATATAATAAATAATTGACTTTTACTCTGTCAGAGAGGAGTGAATGGTGTTAGACCGCTTCTTCAACCTACACTCCTCCAAAGAGGAATGGAGTGCTTTCAGAACGCTGTTCAACCCATCACTAACTTCCCTGGTACCATGTAACAGACTTTATGCAGAGACAATATCACAGAACATGCAGGAAAACACTCCCCCCTTGTACCATCCCGTACTCTGGTTCCAAGAGATAAGAATGTTTACCTAAGACCCCCAAACCCAGACTTTAACACAACAGTCCAGAATGAGTTCACATAAACACATGGTCTCCTAATTCAGTCCTACCCTAAACATCAAATGACAGGTCTGAGTTTAACATCTCTGTTCTCACAGATAGAATTCCTCTCATCAGAACAAAGGAACCTCTGAGACTAATATCAAACTACAAACACATCATGATAATAATTATATAGCATATTTCTTTCACATTTCCCTCCTGTTTATCATGAAAACAATACTAGTCTAAACATCATTAAACTAAAGCATCATCATCTTGATGGTTCCAGACAACAGTTCACAGTGAGACAGAAGTACATACAAGACTAGACATGAGAACTTTGAAACATGTAGAAATACACATCATAAAAATACAAAAAGTATACAAATTGCTACAATAGAGAACAGACCTTTCAACACCATTTACCACCATGTACCAGATGTAAACCAAACAACCAGATTTCACCTCGGAACATTAACCACTTTGTCTTGTAATAAAGCATCACATAACAACCTTCATTTGCTGTAAGGCTTCAGTCACAGAGACACTATGAATATAATCCAATATCCAAATACAACAGATATCAGTCACAAAACTCCCCCACCAGCAGCAGTGAACAAAATCCTAACCTATCTAAGCGTTTCCATTCTTAACATGACTTTTCTTACTCCTAGGGCCTGAAACAGAAACAAAATAACCTTGGAGCTGGTGGTCCAAATCTTTTAATCACCAGTCACGTCAATCCCCCCCACACGCTGTCATGCTTCTCAACAGCAAATCTCTTCTTACGAGGTACTCTGCCTCGAGATAGCACTGACAACACAAAAATGGTCCATGACCTGGGCGGGGGCGCTTACGCCACCCCAGTGTGGAAGAAGATGACTGTACCATATACTACCACACAACCACAATACCTCTCTCACCTTAGGGGTACCCTTGTCAGAGTGGCAATGCCCTGCATTCCAACCTCAACATAAGGAAATGTTTCTATGGACAGGGTACGACTTTGGCTGAGGAAGCAGTGTTTGATGACAGTATAGCAGTATCGATGACAATTTCATTACACTGTTTCCGTCTCAGAGAGCCTACTCTCGTTGTTCCTCTAATAGAAAAACACATTAGGAATATGGAATGGACTGCCACTTAAGGTGACAGCTAGGTTGTGGCATGTTTTTTAGTTCTGCTAGTGGGTGGGTATTGTTACACAGATCCTGCACCTGGGTATCGTCTGTATCATAAAATGGCTTACTGTAGCCCCAGTTGTCTGGGGCACACTTCTCTCCAACACAGATCATTGCTTCGAATGAGAGTAGCCTTGATTTAAGTCTAGGGTGAAAGTAGGATGTTGGCATTAAGGTACATACATAGCAATTAGTCCTATCAAGTCTGTTCGCTTGCAAAGATGCATATCTATACCATGAATTAATAAAATACAGATGAGTAACGTTCCCCGTATGAAATCCACCTCTTATGGATTCTCTCAATTACACTTGTAGAGGACCATAGACCCAACATTACCCCTGAATTAATCATTAATAGTAACAGTTTAAACATTGTTTTACCGGAGTTATATATTGTATACAGAAAAACAATAAACACAAATAAACAAGAAAAACAATAAACACAGATACACCTCTACTATGTTGACCAGAATCTCTAACCCTCAGGGCGCTCCCTGGAGGTTAGGTGACGTTAAGACGGAAAAGAGCTATATTTCTCAACCCCCTCAAGTAGGCACGAAACCCTACTCAACGCTAGTGGTGCATCTTAAAAAAAATGAACGAAGTTTACAGTGTGACAGATGAATCCAGGTGGAGCGTTCTGCAATTTTAACGGCAGTGGGGGTAGACAGTAGCACTTGATATGTTTCCTCCCCCCTGTCGTCAGACCAGCTCTTTCATTTGATGATTTTGATGAACACCCAGTCACCTTCACCTTCACCTGGCCTTGTATCTGTGGAGACACAAAAAAAACTCGAACAGTATTTGGTTCTTTACATTTCCTAGTTTGTAGTATAATTTGTGACACACCAAAAGTTGGTCTTATTGTTTTGCACAGTGCTTTTGCTACTGTGAAATTTAATTGAGTTATGCCGAATACATATCTCACATTTCATACAAAAAAAAATGTAATAGGTTTTTAATCCATATGTTGTATAGTGCTCATGTACTATGCTAACCATTCCCCCAGTTGATACATCAAGTATCACCATGACTCTTTGATGACCATCACTGCCCATTTATATAAAATCACACTAATATGTGCAAGTTGACAATTCTTCTCATCTCCTCTCCTTTTAAAATACAGCGTGTGTGTGTGTGTGTGTGAGTATGCACAGAGGCCAGAGCCCTCTGTTCCCCCTGACAGCCCCCACCCGTGTGCTTCTCTGTCCGTCTGAACAGCCAACCACACAGGCTTGTTTAAAAAGTCGAAGTTGCCGTAAGCGATTTTACGTCTTAAAAAACAATCTACAATAATTCCGGGCTATCTTAGTCACTCAGTACTTTGGTACACACAATAGCTCACAACACATCACAATCTCGTATTTCCATTTTTCTCTATAATATCTATATATTTATAGCACTCTGAGATTATTCTGAATCCCTCTCCTTTATTCTTCATTATAGATGCTACACTGCATTTCGTTGTCTCAGTACTTGTACTCTGTGCAATGACTATACAGTTGAATCTAATCTAATCTTAACTCCGGGCCTCTACCCCTGCGGCTATTCATGCAATTCGATTATTTGGATAGAGATTTTTTAGTTGATCAGACCAAAATTCCTCATCCTCAAATCGATCTGCACTTGTATTATTTTATTTAAGCAGTATCGCCATCATCATCATATAATGATACAATGATAATTTGATGATACACAATGATGATCACAATTCCAATGTGTCCCTTCCCCACCTGTGCTGTTAAATCAGCCACAGTCACTGGTGGCTATTTCAATGAGACACATGGATTGCGCGCGTGCGCAGTGTCTGTCTATGCCAGTATCCCAATTTCTCATTCACAAATGCTCAACTCTACTTATGTCTTTACATAATTTCTAGTAACTCCCCCTTCACGCACTTAAGACTAAAAAGTGCGTGCAAATGAACAAAGCAGATAAAATGTATAGAGTTTGTACGTGGCCACCGTAAAAAGCTCTATAGTTTATCAAGCCTGCAGTTTTCCCCTCTTTCTCCACAAGAATAACACTTATCCTCACTTTCTTTTAATCTTCTTCTTAACTTTCCATTGACTTCCTTATCCTCTCTTAAAACCATCTTGCCTTCTTACTTTCCTCAAACCATCTCATATTCATTAATTATGGTGAGTTTTTTTGAATTAAGCAAAATACTTCTCTTGAGTCTATGAAAAATATCCGGATATTTTCCAAAGTTTTAATTTTGCCTAATTTCTTACTCCATTCACGCCCTCATTCACACACAGATGTACATCTTTTACGTAGGCCTACAACATAACCATAGTCCCGGACTAGGTTTCTTAGTCCCCGACTAAGTTTTTAGCGCTAACAAGAGATCCCGGATCTCTTTAAAAAGATCCCCGATCTTTTTCTAATAAGTAACCCCAGGCTACTTACGTAATATTCTTGTTGTGCGTCTCATCTGGATTCGGAACTCGTCAAAGGCAGTGAGGCGGGGGCAGAAATCCGTCAACCGGCCCAACGAACAATTCAACACGCAGGGTCATTCTCTGTCCTTCTTTCTCGGCTTTCGTATTTCTGCTCCCGTTCATCTGGTCCTTCTTGAGCTCCGGATCGAATGGACCAAACTGTTAGGGATTTATTTCACCCTTTTAAGGACTGTAATTAACCTCAGAATTAAGAGTCACACAACCAAGAATATAATAAATAATTGACTTTTACTCTGTCAGAGAGGAGTGAATGGTGTTAGACCGCTTCTTCAACCTACACTCCTCCAAAGAGGAATGGAGTGCTTTCAGAACGCTGTTCAACCCATCACTAACTTCCCTGGTACCATGTAACAGACTTTATGCAGAGACAATATCACAGAACATGCAGGAAAACACTCCCCCCTTGTACCATCCCGTACTCTGGTTCCAAGAGATAAGAATGTTTACCTAAGACCCCCAAACCCAGACTTTAACACAACCTCACACAGTCCTACCCTAAACATCAAATGACAGGTCTGAGTTTAACATCTCTGTTCTCACAGATAGAATTCCTCTCATCAGAACAAAGGAACCTCTGAGACTAATATCAAACTACAAACACATCATGATAATAATTATATAGCATATTTCTTTCACATTTACGTGAAGGGCAGTTGAGTGATCCCATTCTTTCCAGGGTGTTGTACTTTGTGGAACGTGGCCGACGTCCGTCCAGAAGAGAGAAATCCAAGGAGCCTGTGATGGTCATCAGATACCTCAAACATTGGGAGAAATTGACAACTTCCAATGGGATCCTTTACAGAGTGTCCAAAGATCAGGTCTCTAAGAAGAAAAGATACCAGTTTGTGGTTCCTGACTCCCTCAAATCTGAGGTCCTCAAAGGCGTTCACGACAGCATCGGCCATCAGGGCCAATTTAGGAGCCTGAGCCTGGCCCGCCAGAGATTCTTCTGGCCTCACATTGACCGAGATGTCAAAGATTACGTCCGCAAATGTCCGAGGTGTGTCATAAGCAAGACCCCAGATCCTGAAGGAAGGGCACCTCTGGAGAGTATAAAGACTTCTGCACCTTTGGAGATTGTATGTATCGATTTCTGGACTGCAGAGGATTCTAACAACAAGTCTGTTGACGTGCTCGTAGTGACTGATCATTTCACCAGGCTTGCACAGGCCTTCCCCTGTCGAGATCAGTCTGCTAAACAGGTGGCGGAATCTCTCTTTTCACTTCATCCTTTTGGGGATACTTTTCAAGTTGGAGTATTGGGTAACCATGCCATGTTAAGTGCTTTATTGACCACTATTGTAAATGTAATGCCTTGTTCATCTAACGATTATGGGCGAAATTCAGAAGGGGTGGGTGTAACGGAGTTGAAAAATCCGTTTAACAATATAATGTATATACAATGAGTTTCGCCATAATTCATCAGTTGTAAATAATGTTGGTGTTTTGGAGCCAGCTCTGGAGCTGTGGTGTACTGCAGGTCTGCAGTTTATATGTGTGTACAAGTGCCGTTACTAGACAGAAAAAGTTTGCCTGTCAACGATGCTGTGTACCAACTGTGACATTTGTGCATGAACAGGAATGAAATAATCAGTTGCAGTTGCAGTATTCGTCAGTCCTAAGTTTGACCACCGTCACACAATTCAACCAATTACAAAGTATTTATTCAATTTGGGAGAGAGAGAGAGATAATTATGACCTGTTTATTGTAGGTGTTTGTTGCCTTTTTGGACTATTTTATCATTTTTGGTGTTGGTTCCCATTATATATGCCATAGTCATAGAATTGGATGTATTAATTGTGCTGGTTGACTTCAGTGCCTGCTGTTTGGCCTGATGCCCCTTACTGCCTATGTGCCTTGTCACATCCCGCACACCTGGATGGGCACAGGAGTTCTCTTGGCGGCAGATAGAGCACCAGTAATATGAGCTGGTGCTTCCTACAGTAATACATGGCCATTTAGAGGTCCATTCACTATTAAAAGATGTCTTGTAGGTGGCTGCTCCTGGGACTTTTGTTCTAGCCATCTCCTCCACTGTTTCTTCCACCATCTCTTCCACCGTCTCCTCCTCCTCCACCTGCACTGTCTCTTCCTCTCCCACCTGTACTGTCTCTTCCTCTTCCACCTGTACTGTGTCTTCCTCTTCCACCATCTCCTCCTGTAATGTGTTTACGACCTTCTCTGGGCCTAATCTGGCCTTTTTCCTCTTTGGGCGAAGGACAGGATGCTTATTTGTTTTTTACCTGACATCTTTGAAAGACAGATGCAATGATTAATGCATTCATGGCCAGGATATTTATAACATGCTAGTATGCCTAATGAGCTCGCGATTCACAACTTCACCAGGCGTGAAGAAGCCTCGGAATCTGAATAGAATGTTCAAGCCAACACATTTACAAAAAAATAATGCCCATTGAATATTAAGGGCTGCCTAATATTCGTTCGAATTATAGGCTATATATTTTTTAATAGGCCTACTCGAATATATTATTATAGTGAAAAGGCAGGCTGAAGCCTAAAACTGTGTTGGCTACAAACACTCATTAAAAACTGATGCTAATTATCTGGGAAATATTCTCTAACTGCAGTCAAGTTGTCATTGCTTGTGTCAAACCATTGTGAATTTGTTGTAACATTAAAACAGGAGACGACTTACTCTTTGTAGAAGACTGATGCTCGGAGCTCCAGTGGTTTCCTCAGGTGAACGACACTTTCGGAAGATCAATCGCGCGCAATTCCAGGATGCTTTATTTTCATTGGTTGCTGGATTAAATTTTACCAAGATACTAAAGATTAAAAAAGATACGTTTTTTTTTCTGATTGGCTATTGTGTAGCCCATTTCTTTTTTTTGATTGGCTGATAAGTGGCACCTCACAGCAGAACTCAAGGGGATTCGGGGAGACGTGCTTGATTCCTCCATGGTGAGGGCCGCGCGGCCAGGTCATGTTTGCGCGCTGCGGCACATTAAATAGCCTAGAGTTTTTGTTCAGCGTGAGAAATACGATGTGTGGCGGGAATGCGTGACTAAAGACCGAAATGAGTGACTGTCACGCTCAATGCGTGACACTTGAGAGCCCTGAACTGTTCCTCTGCGCAGGTGGCCAACAGAAGAGCCGACAGCTGACCCTGGTGCTTCTCGGGGAGTCGGGCTCTGGGAAGAGTGCCAGTGGGAACACCATCCTGGGAAAGAAGGCTTTCACATCAGATCCCAGCTCCAGACCTGTCACCACTGAGTGTGAGATGCAGACAAAGTCTGTTTGTGGCACAGAGGTGACAGTCATCGACACTCCAGACCTCTCTGATGACTCTCTTCAGGAGCAAAGCAGACATATTCTGGAGTGCATTCGGCTGTGTGGGGGTGGTCTGTGTGTGTACCTGCTGGCCATTCAGATTGGTCGCTTCACTGAGGGAGAGAGAGACATTTTAGAGGGGATAGAGCAGTCGTTCTCAAAGTGTGGTCCGCGGACCACTGGTGGTCCGCCAGTGCCTTGTAATGGTCCGCCAGTGCCTTGTAATGGTCCGCGACGGCAAAAAGTAAATTATTGCGACATTTCTAACATACAACTCAGAACGAAGAGAACACAGTCAGTAGTAGCCTAATCTATTAAAGAGTTGCCTAATCTATTAACAAGGTCATGGATTGGTGGTTTAAGAGAAAATTAAATGAGAAAGCCTCTGACAGACAAGGAGACGGTGCAATGGCGAGATGGTTCAGCCGCAGTGGGCATCATCCCGCCGTGGAGCTGCATTCAAACAGCGTTTTTTTCTCCACTGCGGAGACAGCAAGATGATGACTATATTATGTGTTGTGTGACGTTGGATAATGACAACTCTTAATTATGAAAAGTTTACTACTAGGATGGCTTTATTAATGCCAGTCGGCTAGCCTACTGTTGGTAGGGAATTACTGCATTCGCGTGGTCGGTATGCGCATTGATTGTGTTGTGTGATACATTAGCGTGTCTGAGTGTGTGATGGGAGTATGAGGCTGTGAGCGAACTATAGTTTGTAACATAACCAAGTCACGCATGGAGCAGGGTTCCAGATGCTTTGCCTAGCGCATCATATCTATAACTAGCCTACCGGTACGTAAAAAAGGAGTGCCCACCCTCGAAAATCATGTGCCGCTAACAATTGTCTGGTGCCAGGTCTGGGTAGAAGGCCTGTTGTTCCGGGGATAAACTATTCAGCAAGATGGTCCGCGAGTTATTTTTTTATTGGCTAAGTGGTCCTTGGTCTGAAAAAGTTTGAGAAACACTGGGATAGAGGAAGCACTGCAGACCAGAGCAAGGGACAGAGCCATCATCCTCTTGACACGTGGGGTTGATCTGAGCTCATCCTCTTCACACGGGGGGTTGATCTGAGCTCATCCTCTTGACACGTGGGGTTGATCTGAGCTGATTATGTCAGTAACACCACACCATTCCTTCAGCAGCTCATTGGGAAGTGTGGTGGGAGATATCAGGTGATCAGTAGTACCACCAGCCATAAGAGAGAGGTAGAGAAGCAGGTGAACGAGCTCATGAGACAGAGGTAGAGAAGCAGGTGAACGAGCTCATAAGAGGTAGAGAAGCAGGTGAACGAGCTCATGAGAGAGAGGTAGAGAAGCAGGTGAACGAGCTCATGAGACAGATAGAGGTAGAGAAGCAGGTGAACGAGCTCATGAGAGGTAGAGAAGCAGGTGAACGAGCTCATAAGAGAGAGGTAGAGAAGCAGGTGAACAAGCTCATGAGACAGATAGAGGTAGAGAAGCAGGTGAACGAGCTCATGAGACAGATAGAGGTAGAGAAGCAGGTGAACGAGCTCATGAGACAGACAGTTGAACTGGTGCAGATGACTGACAGGGTTAAAGTCTTCCCAGAATATGATGCAGAGAAGAGTGCATGTGTTATCGCCTAATCGCTGTGATGATTGTAAACGATTCAATGAAATAGATTTAGTTGTACTTCACATGTAAACCTCCACAGCATATTACTCAGTTGAATGTTATAAGGGAATGTGCTTGTGTGTTTACGATGTCACTTAGTGTTTGTCAAAGAATTATGAATTGCTAAATTAAATCATTATATTTTAAATTACAAATAACATTTTTTTTTATTATACATTGTTATCTGTATTACAGATCTCGTTAAACATTGTGATTGTTTTTTCAAATCACTACCTTCTTTTGAAAACAAGTCTTTTGTTTATTTTGTATTAATGAATACCGTGCATTAGAGACGCTTGCTGTAGTACAAACATGTGAACTTCAACCTCATGTTACACAACAGGAAATAGACATTTACAAAAATAAACAAAGAGTTTTACTCGTTTTCAAAAAGTCATGAAGTCAGGATTTGACAGACTGGACGGAAATCTGTTTGTATGTTGTGTGTTTTGGAATATTGTGTGTGTCATTAAGCCATGAGTTAATGAGATGTGTGAAGAGTGGGGTTGCCACCCGTTCCGATTTTCCCGGAAATGTATATTCTTTCCCGGGACACGAATTGTCCCGTTTTTTGTGAACTTGTATTTCTAATTTAGGATTTCATAGTTTCAAATAAAACTTAATTTGGTTTCCCTCCTGGTGATGTTTGTGTAACGGGGGTTAGGGTGAGGGTGAGGTTCTCACTCTCTGCGTTGTGTTGTTTTGATGATAAATAACGTGACGCCACAACCAGTCCTGGGTCTCGTTGCATTTATTGCGCTCTCTGATAAATAACATAAAAGCAAAAAGGAACTGGTATGTAACGAGCAAGCCGCGT
>NC_045154.1:5365930-5385930 GCF_900700415.2 Clupea harengus | reverse complement strand
CAATATTTTCTTTGATATTTTTGTCATACACAGATATGCAATGATGATTGCTGGGTAATATGTATCTTGTTGTCCAATGTCAAGTCTCTATTTGATCATGTGACGAGACGATACGATATAGCTAGTTTAGGCGCAAAATCTGAACGTCAAGACCGACAAGCTGACCGAGCACAGCCAGAGGTACAGCACACCTGCAAGCCGAACTACGCCTTTCAAACATAAAAGTGATGATGCATGATTTGCTTTTTCAATGGACAGGGTAGCCAGCCCATTCAGCCTCTCCTGTCCCAAGCTGCCCCTCAGGTAGGTCTTAATGAGTTTTAATTTAGAAAAGGATCACTCGGCTGTTGCCCTGTCACATGTAATGTCAGAAACGATAGTGCAACAGTGCAAACCTCAACGAAGGTGGATATTACGGAGTAGACTTTGACCTGTCTACTTTCCCAATACAATAGCCAAAGTATCTAATTCGACCGTAAAATCCAACACATTGGTGGTAAAATATATACAGTATATACGCCTAATGGTGTTTGTGTGTGAATGTGCGTGCGTGTTTTGCGAGCGCACAATAATTTTTCCACGAAAGGGGGGGGCTTTGACATGTCCAGGTCCAGGGGCCCATGGTTTCATAATCCGTCCATGGTCATGAGCATCCTACCATAGTCAGGGGTTGTGTGTTTGCTC
This sequence comes from Clupea harengus, assembly GCF_900700415.2. Classification (NCBI taxonomy): domain Eukaryota; kingdom Metazoa; phylum Chordata; class Actinopteri; order Clupeiformes; family Clupeidae; genus Clupea; species Clupea harengus. The sequence continues at coordinate 5,385,246 of NC_045154.1, read as the reverse complement.
CTGGGACTGATGTGCTTCCTGCTGCTGGAGAAAATGTTCCCTGATGAGGACACCCCCAACGAAACACCAGGAGTCACTGTAAGGCACACACACAGACACACAGACACACAGACACACACACACACAGACACACATACACAACACACACAGACACACAGACACACAGACACACACACACAGACACACACACCCACACACACAGACACAGACACACAGACACACACACACAGACACACAGACCCACACACACAGACACACAGACACACACCACACACACACACACATACACACAGACACAGACACACAGACCCACACACACAAGACACCACACACACACAGACACACAGACACGCCTGTGCTTTTCTATGTATGTATTTTCCCTGGATGTTTGGAGTGTGTTGCTCTAATTACCACCAGGGGGAGCTCTACCTCTATTACCTACAGGTGCCAGATGCCTTTTTTTGGATTGGATTCAATTTATTGTCATTGCACAGAGTACAGGTACAGAGGCAACGAAATGTAAAGAAAGGATGAAAGATTACAGCATAACATGAGGGGAGAGAGGAGAGAAAAACAACCCCCAGACTATGCTCCTAGAGGAGCACAGTGTGGGAGCAGGAAAAAAACACACCTCAGCACATAAGCACATACATTTTAAACATGACTTGCCACGGGGAGGGGGGGGGGGGGTGGAGGTAAGCCAAAGACTGGGTGATCTAAGCCCAGCCAGTGGGGGGAAGAAGGTAAGCCAGCACAGACAAGCAGCCAGCCGGTCCGACAGCCATTACAGCGCCAGTCACAGACCCCGTTTAAGAACTGGCCCTCTCACACTCTCACACACACTCTGAAACTGCTTACCTGTGGCAGGACAAGCAGCTTACACTCCACTAACCCTTTTCCCCCTGTATAATAATAAATCTAATTATAAATTAAGTTTCGTGGTTGTGTGTTCCCTATGAGCCGGGTCGTAACATAATGGGGGCTCGTCCATATTTTTGTAGAATTGAATGTTTTGTTATGTATCTTCCTCTTATTTTAACAGAATTATTTAAGTGTTATGTTTTAAACTGATGTTATGCAGTAAATGCCACAAAAAACACTTGGAAATATAAAAAATCTTATAAAAAAAGTGAATATCTAAACCTGCAAAAACATCACATTTATGAACCAAAATATTGCTTTTTTTATATTGAATTCATATTTTATATTTAAAATTGTACTGTAATGCCATATTGTGGGATATTTGTAACGTTCTTTAAAGTTGTTGTATTTTTGCTGCTATCACGTTAAAGAGAAAAATATGAAACTATTGTATCATAATACCATGTTTCAGTTTATATAGCAATACTTGAGAAATATCTTTAGTATGAAACATACATATGATATTTGTGCATTTAAGTGGCATTTCCGTAACGCAGCCTAGGGTTAGGTTTAGAGAAACCATGTATTGATCTGATTAAGTTATTTGGCTACTTATGAGGGAATATAATGACTTTTGACAATATTCACACTTTATAACCAAGACTGATTGCATTTTAGTAATAGCGAACTTAAAAGAAAATATTATTGACTATTGGGTTGCGATACATTCATAGATTTCTCCTTTGACATTTTATAGAAGATGTGACGTGTCTAAAGAAATAGTTAAATCGCTTATATTTCATACTTTATCACTAAATATGGAGTTGATTCTCCACCATGTCAGGGGTCATTATGTAATCAATGAAAAGTGTCATTAACGCAATAGACAGTATATACTGTACATAAAACAGCACATAGGAAGATGTGATGTGTCTAAAATGATGTTAAACAGCTTCTGTTTGATGTTTGTTTGTTTCAATTATTTGTGAAGATGATTGCATATCTGTGAATATTCTGCATATGTGTATCTGATGAAGGCTGTGCTGCCCTCTGGTGTTGTGAGTCTGCAGCCTCTCTGTCCCTGTATAACCACAGTGTGTGCGTGTGTGTGTGTGTGGTGTGAGACATGTCAGTAACTCACCATGGGAAGGACAGTGTGTGTGTGCGTGTGTTTGTGTCTGTGACGTGTCAGTGGGCCTCATTTATAAAATGTTGCGTAGAAACCATCCTACATTTGATCTCAGACCTTTTCTGAAATGGTCGTAAGTGTTATTCACAGAAAACGAACGTACGCCAAAAAAACACGTGTACGCCATTCCTGCGTTATAAATCACAAATGATCGTGGAATTGGTGCGCAGCTGAATCTCCGCCCTCAAAACGCCCCTACTTAATCTAATAGCAATATTCTCAATGCACAAACGGAGCGCATCCTCAATGCACAACTCTCTGTGACAATGGCAAGCAAGAAAGAAACAATGTAAAAGAAGAATTATAGTGAGGCTGAAATCGACGTTCTGCTGATGGAAGAGCAGATGCGGGCCAAAACATTGTTCGAAGCTGTCGGGTGGCCGTAATGGCAAAGCAATGTGGCATGTAGAAGACACGTCTCCGAAGCACCAGCGGCCACACCCTGCGGCACGAGCAGCACCAGAAGCCGCACCTGCGGCAGCAGCACCTGCTGCACCTGCATCGGGGCATCGTCGGCCATCACCAGCTTCCCTTCTCATTCACGAAAGGAGCTTGAATGAGTCTGTTAGTGAGGTTGTTGCCGAACTCTGTCCGCTATTGAGGGTTCTTTGAAACTTAACGTGCCTAAATAAACATTCGGAAAGAAAATGTTTACATGTGCTGCATTTATTCTTATACTGTTGGTATAGTTGGTGAATCAGCTCCCGTCTTCTCAGCGCAGTGATGTGCGAGTTCCAGCCAGCTGGGATGGGAGGGCTGGTCATCTTGGTCCATGCGCATTTCGTCTTCTCCCAGCTCTATGCCATGGCTTAGACCAGTGGTTCTCAACCTTTTTTCAGTGATGTACCCCCTGTGAAATATTTTTTCAGCCAAGTACCCCCTAACCAGCGCAGAGCATTTTTGATTGAAAAAAATATGTAATACACAGCGCTATGCCATCATTGTCTGATTTATTAAACTATCAACACTGAACATTGCACATTGTTGCATTGAACTGAGTTTTAGTGAGAAACTTGTGCTTGTGCTTCACTCAGAAGCTTTGTCAGTCTTGGTGGCAGGGAGGCAACTGCTGTGATCAAGCTCTTCTCCAGGCACAGTCTGTTTCTCTGCTTTGTTTTGATCACAGTCATTGCAGAGAAGGAGGCCTCACATATGTGGAGGCAAAGGTTAGTAGCTGCTCCAAAGCTTTCTGTCCCAGGTCAGGGTGCTCCTGCTTCACACACACCCAAAACTGTGTGAGTGTGGATGTGGCAAACTTCATCTGGAGGCCATGGTCAGATGACACTTCCAGGAGTGTTTCCTGATTAGTGACAGGTAGCTTGTCTCCGTTTGTTTCGGACAAGTGAAATGGGTTTCTCACCCTCAATCAGAAATGTGTGTACTTCAGATCGTAATTCCAACAATTCCATTCCGACGATCAATACACATGGCTGGCACACACACACACAAGAGCAATATTAATATCAATTTATATCAGCGCAAACGCTCACAGGCACACCCACACGCACGAACGTAGGCCTACTGAAATAAATACAAATATCCCGCTTATTATACGGTTACTTGCCAAAACTATAGAAGACATTCCTCCAAAATACATCTTTTTAATGATTTTGTTGCCATTTCGTGATTTCCGCTAAGAAAAAATAGTTCTTCACGCAAATGCGTAGCAACCCACCTTCTGACCCACCAAGTTTCAATGACTTTCCGTTACGTTAAATTACCGGACTACTTGCGGATTGATATGAAAGATGTGAATTAGAAGCACAAAACCCGTTGCCAATGACAGCGGTCATAAACTTTTCGCAGCGGTGAATATCAAGAAATTACAGACCTGCGAACGCAGACATTTAACCCACATATGGCCCATACAAATCAACAGAACTTTTTGGAACATTCTGAAGACCCGTATAATAACTATTTTTAAAGGATTTTTGAATGGATGCTTATTTTAAATATATCTTTAAAAAATCTCATGTAACCCCTGGACTGCCTTTACGTACCCCCAGGGGTACGCGTACCCCCGGGTTGAGAACCACTGGCTTAGACAGATGTTGTGTAGCACACAGCAGGCTAGGATGATCTGGCAAACCTTTTCGGGGTCATATAGCAGTCTCCCTCCCGATGCATCCAAACATCGCCACCTTCCCTTTAGCATGCCTATGCTGCGCTCCACTACCGACCGCGCACGGGCATGTGCTGTATTGAAGTGGGCTTCCTAGGCTGTCTGAGTGTGAAAAACCCTTCCTCTCCTTATTGCGCGGTTGGCAATATCCTCTAACAACGTTAATGCAGCCATATCTCCTACTGAAAATGAAGTCACTATCAGGCTTTGTATAGGCTAAAAATTGAGCGAAATGTTTTACACGTGTGTAATTAAAATTAATACCTATTAGGCGTGAATTTCATTCATGTATGAATTATTCAAATTGTTTAATTGATTTTATTGAGCGAAACATTCATTTGGCCTTTTACCATTAGCCCTAATGATGACAGTGGTGGTGACGATGATGATGATTGACATTGCCACAAGGAAATGTACTTACGCGAACTAGAACCAGACGTAGAGATACGTCCTTTTCTACATCTAAGACGTTTTTTATAAATCTGTACTTAGACGTGGATTTGATCGCACGAACACTCTAAGATCGAATCTGTGCGGAAGTACGTTTTATAAATGAGGCCCGTAGTCTAGTGGAACTTCCCTGACTTTCACCTCGTCAGCTGCAAACCAGCTCGCTTGGGAGGCAAGGCTTCGCTGTCGACTCCTCCTTGAGACTTTGTGCACTTGGTTCCATGGTGTAATGGTTAGCACTCTCCACTCTGTGTGTGTGTGTGTGTGTGTGTGTGTGTGTGTGTGTGTGTGTGTGTGTGTGTGTGTGTGTGTGTGTGTGTGTGTGTGTGTGTGTGTGTGTGTGTGTGTGTGTGTGTGTGTGTGTGTGTGTGTGTGTGTGTGTGTGTGATCAGCAGGGCTGAAAGTCTCCTTGAGACTTTGTGCACTTGGTTCCATGGTGTAATGGTTAGCACTCTGGACTTTGAATCCAGTAATCCGAGTTCAAATCTTGGTGGAACCTTTGGCGTCAGCGTATGGCTGAGATGTTCTAAGGTCGAATGTTCCCTGCTGCTGCTGCCCGTGCCCTTCTCTGTCTGATTTGAGCCAAGGACTTGGTGCGTGTGGCGACAGTTTGAGCTTGGTGCTTTCGATCGTTCTTCTCTGTCAGTGGCGCGCTTTGTGGTGGTTCAGTGTTTAGAAGTCTCAATGAGGCTCGGGGAGTTTGGCCAACATTCAGAAAACTTTGGAGGACAGCCCAAGACCTTCCACTACCGCCTAAAGCCTAGGTCGGGCACCGGTGTTTGCAAAAGGCTAGCACACACACACTACCCTTATTACACACACACACACACACACACACACACACACACACACACACACACACACACACACACACACACACACACACACACACACACACACACACACACACACACACACACTACCCTTATTACACACACACACACACACACACACACACACACACACACACACACACACACACACACACACTACCCTTATTACACACACACACACACCAGTGGCGGCTCCTGAAAAAATTCTCAGGGGGGGCAATTTTTTTTATAATGATTAAGGCGACCCATTCAGTAAGTACACTAAGTTAGCTGATTAACTCATACAGCAATACCTTTTTGTCCACTATTGGCAGCACACAACAGTAATATGTCCCCTCTTGCTACATAGCTAGAGTAGCAAGTTACAGGTGGAAAGCTATAGAAGAAAGTTGCATCCAGGAGCCTTCATAAGCAAACATGATGTGGCTCCACATTAAATTATCCCACTTCATTATCCACGTGTCTCAAATGTTGTATGATGTAACATAGCTTAACAGGACACATGATATGTCCAGTAACATCATAAAGAAGGGGTAACATAAGTCAAAAACAACAATATTTATTGACTGATCTTGAAAGTATTGGCTTACAAAAAAATTATTCAGTGTTAGTGCAAGAAGCGAACTGTGAAACACACTGTAAAACCTATGAAAAGTGACAGTGGTATATGAAATACAGACCGCATTAGCCACGCGATTTTCTTTCGTTCCAATTCTTGGATGTAGGATTTCCCTCCCTTTGTAGAAACCTGTTGAATGGATACATTTGGTCTAGGAAGTCCTAATTGTTTTGTTGTCAATTTATCTTCATTAGTACGCCGACTAAAAAGGAGTTTCTGTCAAAGAGCGAATCGAGTTATTGCACTGGACAGGGCAGCCATCTTGACAGAATATGCCTCCGTCGAAGCTGTATGACGTTCGTATAGGCTTTTACGTCCACTACTTATGACAAGACCAGGAGGGGCGAGCCCTCCCGGAAACCATAGAGAATACATTGAGAGCTCTGTTTTGTGAAAAAAATGGATTTAACATGGGAGTCAATGGGAGAGGTCTGGGGCGATTTTCATTTTGCCCCAAATCGCCCCAGAAGGGGTGGGGCCATTTGAAGCACGACTTTAGGCTGACTGAACGACTGTTACCTGATTCGACAATGACATACAGAGACAGATCAGACGGTCTAGTGGTAGAATCCGACAGAAAAAAAAATATTACATTTAAATGTACGTGTCATTTACGCGACTTACAAGGATATTGCGTTTATACATAAGGAGTTTTTTTTTTTTTTTTTTCCCTAGGCAGTGCGTCGCCCCAATCGCCCTTATGGACGAGCCGCCCCTGTATCTGAGTTATGTTTCTTTGATGTCTATTTTTATGTGCATGTAATTTCTTTGTGCATATTATGTATTTGCTGTAAAGCACTTTGAGCTGCATTCTTTTGCATGAAAGGTGCTATATAAAGTTTTATTATTATTATTATTTTGTGAACCCATATTTATATACCACCTGTGTTCCAAAATAGAACTCGAAAACAAGCGCCAAATAGCCAAATATAACCCTAAAACAAGCGCCAAATAGCCAGATATAACCCTAAAACAAGCGCCAAATAGCCTCATTTGTGCATTTCGCCTCTGATATGTGGGAATCGTGATTTAACTGGCTGATATATATGAATCAGATAGAATAGATCAACAAATTGCAAATTAAATGAATCAGCGCATGAGTGACAGACGAAACATCAATCATTATTTTTGGGAGTTCACAAGCTAATGTGCTACATTAACACAGCGCTGCAACCGAACTTGCTACTTGAACTTTGCTACAGCCAGACATGATAGAGTGGCCTAGAGTTAGATCGGGACTGAAGGAAATAAAGGCCGCGTGCCTATTACTCCGCTGAGGCTGTCGCTATGGTAACAGGATCTTATCCCCAAAATATGAGGTGTCCTAAAAGACTTGCATGACTTGGTCTGTGTTTTTTTAAATCAACATGATAGTTTGACAGCTCAATAAAGACATCAAATAAATAATTCAAACCGAAGAAGCAGTTTTTATTTAGACACGAGGTCAACAAAATATAAAGACAGAGAAACTTGATAAAATATGTTTGAAATGTTTGTATACTGGTGGTAAATATATTTAACTCAAAAAAACAAAGCGCATTCCTCTTTTGGAAAAGATGAAATTGTACATTCATTCAGTCTAAGTTCCACAATCTATGGAAAAGTAATGACTTAGATTTACTTCTTACGGCATTTGACATGGTGCCGTCCACTGTCATTTAGTGTATGTATGTGTATGTATGTGTGTGTTTACGTTTGTATGTCTGTGTTTATGTTTGTATTTGTGTTTGTGTCTGTTTGTATGTCTGTTTGTATGTCTGTGTTTATGTTTGTGTCTGTTTGTATGTCTGTGTTTACGTTTGTGTCTGTGTTTATGTTTGTGTCTGTTTGTATGTGTGTGTTTATGTTTGTGTCTGTTTGTATGTCTGTGTTTATGTTTGTGTTTACCTTTGGTTCTGTTTGTATGTCTGTGTTTACGTTTGTGTCTGTGTTTATGTTTGTGTCTGTTTGTATGTGTGTGTTTATGTTTGTGTCTGTTTGTATGTCTGTGTTTATGTTTGTGTCATGTATGCCTCATGTTCACAGTGGGATCTGCTGGCCAGGGTTCTTGCTGTCCAGGCTGCTGATGATCTTCTGCACCCAGGCGTCGGAAGTCTGCACACACACTTGGCGTCTTGCTGTCTGGAGTCTAATGTGAGGAACAACAGCACACACACATCAGACCATAGATACAAGTCAAACTGGTGTAGTGGTTTACACACACACACACACACACACACACACACACACACACACACACACACACACACACATGAGACCATAGATACAAGTCAAACTGATGTAGTGGATCACACAGCACACACACATCAGAGACCATAGATACAAGTCAAACTGATCTAGTGGATTACACAGCACACAAACATCAGACCATAGATACAAGTCAAACTGATCTAGTGGATTACACAGCACACACACATCAGAGACCATAGATACAAGTCAAGATCTGCCATATATTTAACAGACTTGTGCAAATGTAGTTATGTTTCATATCATTTATAATTGATGAGGAAAAGACATTTTTTTACTTTACATTGAAAAACTGAATTTGAATACACACAGTATTAAATGATGAAAGATGTGTGTCATACGTATCTATGGAGACAGATGGATATGCCTAACCCTAGGTGGACATGCACACACACACACACACACACACACACACACACACACACACACACACACACACACACACACACACACACACACATCCAAGAGCTTTAATGGGGTGAAGACAGCAGTAGAGAAGTCAGAAATCTCTGCAGCCTGTAGGAGGGTGAGGGTGAGGGTGAGGGTGTGAGGGTGAGGGTGTGTGTGTATGTGTGTGTGTGTGTGTGTGTGTGTGAGGGGGGGAGGTGAGGGTGAGAGTGAGAGTGAGGGTGAGGAGGAAGAGGGTGAGAGTGAGGGTGAGGGGTACTTACACCACAGCAGGTTTGGAACACAGCGTGTTGGTGCGGCTGTAGCTGATCACGTGCTTCAGAGGCAGCGGGCGACTTTTAAACGTGAAGCAGCACATCTCTGGACCACTGGCCATGCGCAGCCCTGCCAGACAAACATCACATTAGTATCACATCACCCAGCAGTACACACACACACACACACACACACACACACACACACACACACACACACACACACAGAGACACACACACACACACACACACACACACAGACACACAGACGCACGCACACAGATGCACGCACGCACGCACACACACACACACAGACGCACGCACGCGCACGCACGCACACACGCACACACACACACACAGACGCACACACACACACACACACACACATAAACTGGCACATACCCACCAGCACACACTGACTTTGTCTGGAGTGTTAACAGATTTTGTGAAGACAACGCTAGATCACACAATTTTCTAGAAACATGAACTTGTAAATGATGGAAGCATAACCATCACATGAAAAGTGTCCTTGCCACAGCAAGCCTGTTGGACTACTGTAGTTCACACCCCAACCCTAACCCTGGCATCATTCTTTCTCTAATGGACTCATGGGCCTAACTGCCCTTTTCACTCTTTTTCTCTGTCACAATCTCTAACCATCAGTCCCTACTCTTTCATTCCCTCATCTCTGTCCCCCCACCCTAACCCAATCCCCCCTGTTCCCTAACCCTAACCCAATCCCCCTTCCAGCTCCCTCCTCCTTCTCTCTCTCTTGGCTAGGGTTTCCCCTTCTGCTTTTTTACCCTCTTACCTTGAGTGACGGTGATGGCACCCAGCATCATCACCAGCGTGGTCAGAACTAGAAGGCGAGACATGGCTGGAGGCTTCTGGAGTGGTGGATAGAGGATGGCTGGTGGCTGTGGAGTCGTGGATAGAGGATGCCTGGAGGCTGGCTGGAGTGAGGACTGGGTGACAGAGGGGGCCCATTATAAAGAGCCCGACGGGGAGACCCCGAGCGCTGGGAGTTTTCACGCACACTCTCATCCACTAGTCAGAACGGACGACCTTTAAAGCAGGGAAGTACCCGTGGTAGTGGGGGGGGGGGGAGAGATCTTTCACATGAGTTCTTCTCTCGGTGTGATGTCAGATTTTCACTTCCTCTTTTGCTTTCCCTCTGGGCTGTTTGTGCCTAGAGAGATTGACATAGTACACATAGAGATGTCCCTATCACTAACCCTAGAGTTTTACATAGTACACATATGAACACAACCATAACCCTATCCTAACCCTTCTTTTTTTTAAATCAGGTTTATTCAGAATGTGTGAATGTGAATGAAGAATGTGCTGTGTTACGTTGTGTTCATTTGACTGTTGGGCAAAACTCCACATTGGAATATAATACATATGCCTAACAGGTGTAATAAGTAACAATACCTTTACTTATTCTAAAGTCCTTATTATTACAAAGTAACAATACTTTTACTTCTAAAGTAAGTATTATTATAAAGTAACAATATTTTTACTTCTAAAATAATAATTATTATTATAAAGTAACAATACTTTTACTTCTAATGTCATTTTTATTATTATCGAGTAACAATACTTTTACTTCTTCTAAAGCCATTATTATTATTATCGAGTAACAATACTTTTACTTCTTCTAAAGCCATTATTGTTATTATCGACACATTACTGAAGAACTCTTTTGGATTACCAGTGTTTGGGCGAAGGGACTTCCCACGCTCAAAACCACCATAGCGTGGGAGAACAGCTCAGATTTCATATAACATTAACGACCCCTCACCCTAATTACCCATATTAACGACCCCTCACCCATATTAACGACCCTTAACCCTAATTATTAGCCCAGGTTCTGTACCCTGGCTAAAACGTGTGGGTCAAGGAAAAGGTTATTTAAGCTTAACATTTGAATAATGACGTAACTGACTGAGTGCCGTATCAGATCCTCATTTTCACAGTGAGTGTGTGTAATTAGCATGTGGGGGAGAGCAGGTTGTGTGTCACATGATGTCGTGGCTTCCAGCCTTGAGAGAAGAATAACTTCTGTGTTTTGTAGTTTTATCTCTCGTCTCGTCTCTGGTCTTGAGAGAAGAATAACTCCTGTGTTTTGTGGTTTCATCTCTCGTCTCGTCTCTGGTCTTGAGAGAAGAATACCTCCTGTGCTTTGTGGTGTCATCTCTCGTCGTCTCGTCTCGTCTCTGGTGGAGAAACCTGTTAAATGTCAGACGCGCGTCACCTTCAGCCCTCTCTTCCCCTCGACCGATGAGTCTGTGTGAGTCTGTGTAGCCTCAGTCAGGGCATTGCTGCAAAAGAGCCCTGTGCTCAGTCAATTCTCCCTGAATAAACAATGATGATGATGATGATGATGATGAGTTCTTCGCTTAAACTACAGAACATGTGTGCTTAGAGCAAGGGCTCTTAGAATATGAGAGAAAAAGAGAGAGGGAGAGAGAGAGAGAGAGGGAGAGAGAGAGAGGGAGAGGGCACTGAGAATATGGACACTGAGAGAATATGATAGAAAAAGAGAGAGGGAGAGAGAGAGAGAGAGAGGGAGAGGGCACTGAGAATATGGACACTGAGAGAATATGAGAGAAAAAGAGAGAGAGAGAGGAGTGAGAGAGAGAGAGAGAGAGCAGTGAGAGAGAGAGTAGAGAGAGAGAGAGAGAGAGAGAGAGGGAGGGAGAGAGAGAGAGAGAGAGAGAGAGGGAGGGAGAGAGAGAGAGAGAGAGAGAGAGAGAATGAGAATGAGAGAGAAGATCGTCAGATGGCAGCAGTTAAAATGAGCTCCTAAAAAAACACAATTTTTTTCAAATACTCAAAGTACAGCAATCTAATTGGAAAGTCCAAGGGGACCACCTGAACAAGAACACTCGGAAGGTAGCGTAGATGCGTCAGTTATCGGACAGTTTGTTGAAAAATCGATATGCTAAGTCTATTTATAGATTAACGTTATGTATAAGGTTAGCCAAACCTATGGTTTTCGAGAGAGATATTTGTCCTTTTTAACTTGTACGACTCGTTTAACACCGCAAGAAAACTTATTTCTAAAATGTTCTATTAATGTTTACGGTGACACGTTACATGAGTAAGTTTTCGCCTGCGTCAATTATAGGACACTCCCACTTTGTTCCACTTACCGCGTTGGTTTTCGAGATAATAATATGCTTTCCTCCTCCTTTGACATATACCGGTCTAATTTCTGTACAAATGACTTTGTCACAATATGTTTTGACAAGCAAATGTTAATCTAACTAGTGTTATTTTTGTTTAATTTGGGTTATTTGTGGGCTTTCTTTGACCTGATTCAGTTGTAGGTGCAGTCTATTCACTTAAACATGCACAAAACAAACATGGCATGATTATGTATGTTATGTATTAAAAATGAAGACATTTATTATAACGGTATTGTAATTGTACTTTTGTTCGTGGAAATACAACATTTTAATCTAATTCAACTTTGTTTAAGTTAAACTGTAAACGCAACTACGGAAGGCGACCTTCCTCACTAAATCGCGTTATTCTCCCGCCCAATTTCTCAACAAGTGCCTTTCATATTGACATAGGTCTAAACGACCAGAGTAATCGGATTTGGTCTCTGTAAGCATCCGTACTTACATTACATCATGCTAGCTGTTTTTAGCATTTGAAATGACAGTTTAAAATCACAGTCAAATTTCATCTGGAGAGAATCAATCTGACAGTACAACTTTAAGACAAAATGAAATATTCGTATGACATCATTAAAGATATGTATAAAAACAACAGATGCTGTGTAAAAATTCACAACAGACTAACAGATTATTTTGATCAGACAAAAGGAGTTCGACAAGGCTGTTGCTTAAGTCCAACCTTATTCAATATATATATAAATGATTTGGCCACAAAAATTGAAAGATCTTCGTCCCCAGGTCTTAAACTTCTAAATAAAGAAATTAAATGCCTGCTTTTTGCCGATGATCTCCTCCTACTCTCCCCTAGTCCAGAGGCGCTTCAGGAAAGTCTGAATATTATCAACGAATACAGTATAACATGGAACCTTCCAATTAACCTGGATAAATCCAAAATCATTGTATTCCAAAAAAGACATTCCAAACACAATAATAATTACAGCTTCACAATTGGCGAAGAAAAACTGGAACAAGTAAAAAAAATATTGTTATTTAGGACTAACGATTTCTTCAACTGGACTTTTTGATGGAGCAATAACAGATCTAACGGAAAAGGCAAGAAAAACCTATTACATGCTCAGGAAATCACTACTAAAATATAACCCCCCAATAAAACTCTGGCTAAAACTTTTTGATTCAATACCGAAACCAATATTACTGTATGGGAGTGAAGTTTGGGGAACTACATTTAAAAATAAATTGGACACATGGGACAAAAGCCACCCCGAACTATTCCACTTGGAATTCTGCAAAAATATACTGGGTGTAAACAGGAGTTGCCCTAACATAGCGTGTAGAGCAGAGTTGGGAAGATACCCACTCCCTCTAGACAAACAAAAGAGAGCAGCAAAATTCTGGAACCATCTGCAAACAAGCAAACCAGACAGGCACCACCACACTGCTGCCCAACTGAGGGATGGACACCCAGAGAGAGACCCCTTCAACTACCTTGTCCAAAAACATGGGCTCAGCAAGAAAGACTTAAGCATTGCCTCAAAACTAAAACAGTTAAAAGAAAGCTGTATAGAAAATTACACTAACTGCTGGAAGAATCAAATGAAAGAATCCAGCAAGCTAAATGTATACAGAACATTAAAAAAGGACTGCAAATTGGCACCATACTTAATCCAAATGAAAAAATTATAAACGAAGAATTCTATTAACAAAGTACAGGCTCAGCGACCATACTCTTGCAGTAGAAAAGGGGCGACACAGACAATGCTGGGTGGCTCCCGAAGGGAGACTATGCGTCCACTGCAACATTAACGCTGTCGAAAATGAGCCTCATTTTTTGACGGAATGTACAAAATACCACAATATAAGAAATGCATATTACAAACAATTTGAAGACATCCACCCAGGTTTCATAAACCTAACGAACCAACAAAAACTACCATTCCTCCTGGGGGAAATAGAGACCTGTAACATTTTAGCATCTGAATATGTGCAGTCCTGCCACATCCTCCGAGAGCAGGCCATACCATCAATTAACATAGGCCTGAACTCATAGATTTTTCTTTTTTTTTTTATCTATTCTTATCTATTATATGTTTTTTCTTTACGTAATTATTATAATTGTAATGTTTTTTATTTAAACATCTTTATTTTATTTTGTTTTTGTTTTTTTAATTATTATTTATTTAATTAACTTATCTGTTCCTGTATTACCATTGTTGTTATTATTGTTGTTATTGTTTAAGTGCTTTGGCAACAGTGTACCATACATTCATGCCAATAGCCATTGAAATTGAAATTGAAATTGTGGAATGAGCACTGAGAATATGGACACTGAGAGAATATGAGAGAAAAAGAGAGAGAGAGAGAGACAAGTGTTATATGTTTCTATACCACATTGCTACCACCTATAACTTATTGTTTGTTTTTATTTATTTATGTTTATTGTGCTTATACATTTTATGTAAACATGCTTTGGCAACGTTGTATTGTATGCAGTCATGCCAATAAAGCCTTTTTGAAATTGAAATTGAAATTGAGAGAGAGAGAGAGAGAGGGAGAGAGAGGGAGAGAGATAGAGGGAGAGAGAGAGAGAGAGAGGGAGGGAGAGAGAGAGAGAGAGAGAGAGAGAGAGAGAGAGAGAGAGAGAGGGAGAGAGAGGGAGGGAGAGAGAGAGAGGGAGAGAGAGAGAGGAAGGGAGAGAGAGTGAGAGAGAGAGATAGAGTGTCACACAAACACACACACACACACACTAACCCAGTATAATCAACACACACACACACACACACACACACTAACCACCACCACTAACCCAGTATAATCAACACACACACACACACACACACACACTAACCCAGTATAATCAACACACACACACACACACACACACACACACACACACACACTAACCCAGTATAATCAACACACACACACACACACACACACACACACACACACACACTAACCCAGTATAATCAACACACACACACACACACACACACACACACACACACACACACACACACACACACACACACTAACCCAGTATAATCAACACACACACACTCACACACACTCACACACACACACACACACACACACACACACACACACACACACACACACACACACACACACACTAACCACCACCACTAACCCAGTATAATCAACACACACACACACACACTAACCCAGTATAATCAACACACACACACACACACACTAACCCAGTATAACACACACACACACACTAACCCAGTCTAATCAACCTGTTCCCTGCATGTAGGCAAGCGGTATCTAAACGCACCGAATCACAAACATGCAGGTCAATACAGCTTCTGTTTCTGTAAGGGTCAATGCAATGCAAATCCACCCCTTAAGAGTGTTTAAAGCCTTGATGGGGAAGCTGCAAAAAAGACATGATAAATAAAGATTCAAGGGGAAAGCATGAAATACAGTATTTGGATCCAAAGCAGATTATTTTAAATATAAAATGGAAAACACACTAAAACACACAGCAGTGTTGGTCTAGTTAGGCACTTTTAAACTGCTCCTGTTAGGGTAAGGATTAGGGATAAGGGGCAGGGTTTGGGTTTCTGTATTGAACTGCAAAAAAAGCCTCTGCCTTTAACCAAGACAAGTTCAAAATAATGATTTAAATTCCATGTAAGCGAGAATCCCAACATGACACACAGGTTATTTCCATTAGATATTATAGCGTACACTCCCATTTAGTTTCTCACACCTGTTAGTCTTTTTAGTTTCTCTGGGGATTCTCTGGAAGACCGGTCAAGGGAATCAATCAGGCCTCATCATCTGTTTAAAGATCCCTTCGAAAAATTTCAAAACTTTCCAGACATTGAAATCCCTGTCACACATATCAGAGCGCACACACACACACACACACACACACACACACACACACACACACACACATACACACTTAGATGAGCTACAGCACACACACACACATATCAGAGCACACACACACACACATTTATCAGAGCACACACACACACACATACCAGAGCACACACACACACATATATCAGAACACACACACACACACACACATATATCAGAGCACACACACACACACACACACACACAAACACACACACATGTACCAGAGCACACACACACACATATATCAGAACACACACACACACACACATATATCAGAACACACACACACACATATATATCAGAACACACACACACACACATCAGAACACACACACACACACACACACACACACATATATATCAGAGCACACACACACACACACACATATCAGAACACACACACACACACACACACACATATCAGAACACACACACACACACACATATATATATCAGAACACACACACACACACACACACACACATATATATATCAGAACACACACACACATATATATATCAGAGCACAGACACACACACATATATATCAGAACACACACGCACACACACATATCAGAGCACACACACACACACACACACACACACACATATATCAGAGCACACACACACACACACGCACACACACACATCAGAGCACAAAAACACACACACTTAGATGAGCTATAGCACACATACCATAAGATCAAAGAAACGGCACAGAGGCTGTAGAGAAAGGGAAGTTATTTATATATATATTTTATTTCGTAAGGCAGAAGAACAGAAGCCATTCATACAGTTAGTAGAGAGAGAGAGATCTCTGCCACACCCTCTGAAACCAACATGAGCTCAGCACTCACGTCACGACACTTCCAATAGATTGCTTTCTCCAAAGTAAACAAATATGGAAAGGAATTAAACAAGGAATGACAAAAACATTAATTATAAAGAAATTCTTCAAACGATAGAAAACATTTGGAAAGGTGCCAAAAAGTGTGCGTAAATGATGAAAAGAAAAGTAGTGTGACGGTGATTAAGAGGAAAGTGCAGAGAAGCGCTGTTAACACACCACATGCACCTCCACAGCAGCGCATCCCCCTGGTGACGACCCTTGACCCCGCAGCCTGTCAGTATGGGAAGGCCAGGGGGTCGACTCTAGTCTAGTCTAAAGCACACAGCCAAGCAAAGCCTTGTGTCCTTTAAAAAGCACAAAGACAATATCTACTAATAATATTAAGAATGATAATAATAATTATAACAGTAGTAGTAATATAATAGTACATACGTATTTTTAGAAAGGAGTCGGGTGAGTATAAAACACATACAGCTGGCAGGTCAGTTGACAGCTCTGACGAAGAAGAGCGTCAAAGATCAGGGAGAAAACAGATACTTCAGGCATCATCAGTGATGCACAGCAATCAAGTGTGTGTGTGTGTGTGTGTGTGTGTGTGTCTGTGTGTGTGTGTGTAAACATCGTCATTCAGTTGTTAACATACAGTAAACAACAACAGTTTAGTGCCAGGCCAAATGGGCTGAAAACCTTATAACCTGGGGTTATAACCTACCCCTAACAGCCCACTTAGGGTTAGCTTAGCCGTTAGCCTAACCCCACTGACCAGTACTGAAGCCTAGAGATAGGGTTAGCACTTAGCCGTTAGCCTAACCCCACTGACCAGTACAGCCTCACCCCACTGACCAGTACTGAAACATAGAGATAGCGGTTAGCCGTTAGCCTAACCCCACTGACCAGTACAGCCTAACCCCACTGACCAGTACTAGAGCCTAGAGATAGCGTTAGCCTCACCCCACTGCCCAGTGCTGGAGCCTAGAGATAGGGTTAGCCGTTAGCCGTTAGCCTAACCCAACTGACCAGTACTGAAGCTGGACTGATGTGGGAGCCATTTTCTCCAGACACTAGGAGTTGAGCAGATTTGCAGATGGGAGTCAGACTTATGTATTTATGTGGAGTCGTGTGTGTGTGTGTGTGTGTGTGTGTGTGTGTGTGTGTGTGTGTGTATGTGTGTGTGTGAAATGTATTTAGTGGATATACTGTATGTATCTAAGCATGCAGGTGTATTTGTGGGTTATTTGCATCTGTGTACAAATATGGTGTTGTTTGGTTTATGCTTGTGAGCATATTTATGTAGCCATTTTATTTGTGTGTGTGTGTGTGTGTGTGTGTGTGTGTGTGGATGAGCTGGCATTCCCATAGGTTCAGACTGGCATTTGACATGCAGGCACAGTTTCCATGGCAGCATCGTTGGGGTGGGGGGGGGGGGGACATGCGTATCGCCCCCAAAGGTTTGGGGATGGTCAGGAGCTGGGGTCGTAGGGTTAGGGTCAGGAGCTGGGGTCCTCTCTCTGCCCTGCCCTGATCTGTTGCCCCTTCCCTGTGCCCTGCGCTGGGGTGAGAGAGGCCTGTTGTCCCCAGACCCTCAGCTCACCCACAGGGTGAGAGACACACACACTGAATGGGGCCATTATAAACTAGGCTTAGTCCTGCAGACACACACACTGAATGTGGCCATTAGTCCTGCAGACACACACACTGAATGTGGCCATTAGTCCTGCAGAGACACACACACACATTGAATGATGTGGCCATTATAAACTAGTTAGTCCTGCAGAGACACACACACTGAATGATGTGGCCATTATAAACTAGATAGTCCTGCAGAGACACACACTGAATGATGTGGCCATTATAAACTAGTTAGTCCTGCAGAGACACACACACTGAATGATCTGGCCATTATAAACTAGGGTCAGCTGACTAACTAACTGACCCTATAATCTCCATTAAAAGGGCGGTGAGATAGAAACCCATACATAGAAAAAAGACACTTTAGTCAAAAGCTTCCTTGGATGAGGCTGGGGTTGAGACAAAATGGGGGATTGTCTCTACCTGATGGTTGAGAGATGGCCGTCATGCCAACAGCAGGTACCAAGCAGGGGCCATTCCCCTCAGGCATCCCATAATCATGACAATACAGACAGGTTCCCATGGCAACACAGAACCCCCTACCACCCACCGGTCCATTCATCATCCTCAAGAGATTCACATAGGAACGGCATAAACACTATAACCTGACTAACATTTCAATAAAGTTTTCAGCCATTTATATAAACTATTACTATTTTGTGAAAAATCCATATAGATATGAGATCCAAAAAAGATCACATGTTTAGTGAAGTCCAAAGGAGAGTCTTCAGTCTCTGTGAGGATGCACTCAAAAGGCAGTGTGTGTGTGTGTGTGTGTGTGTGTGTGTGTGTGTGCGTGTGTGTGT